>NW_020664409.1:102895386-103156878 GCF_002925995.2 Terrapene triunguis | reverse complement strand
CGGGGGGGGGGGTGTCGATTTAAGATACGCAAATTCAGCTCGATTTCTACCCGCCGATTCAGGCGGGTAGTGTAGACCTAGCCTTAGGTCTACACTAATTGCACATTAATTGGTCTGTGTAGGCCTTGCTGGTGTGCAATAAAGGTTCCCTCATGTGTTTTAACGTCGTGCTGTTTGGAGCAGTACATCATGTATGTACTAAGAGACAGCCCTGAAAAAACCAAATGTATGGATATCTACATACAACTCAAAAAATGTTAAACATGAACCCTGAAAAGTGAAATTAATATACCCTGAAAAACACAAGCCCTCGTTATTGTCTATTAGGAACATCTAGAGTTACAGGGCAGTGGGATATGTGATGTGGTGTTGTTGGTTATATAGGGGACAGGAGATCATGTGTGGTTCAAGCACTGGCCTGGGACACGGGAGAAGAGTAGAATTCACTTCGGAGCTCTGCAGCAGACTTCCTGTGTGATTTTAGACAAGTCATTCAATCTTGTGTCTCCGTGTGCTGTCTAGACTGGCATTACAAACCCTTCCCAACCTCACAGAGGTGCGGTGAGAATTAATTCATTAGTGTCTGTGAGGTGAGACACTGTGACAATGGAGACCACGTAAGCACTTGCACAGACTAGGGCCTTGACCGTGCAAACACTCATGCCCAACTTTAAGCAGGTGAGTAATCCCATTGACTTTGTTTCACATACTTAATATTTGACATGTGTGGAAGAATTCGCAGAATCGGGGCACAAACTAGCTATCCACACAGGGGAAAGAGACAGAGAGCCAAGCTTGCCAGGCAGAAAAGAGTAACATCTGATGGAGCTTTATGCAGTTTATTTCCTAATTTGGCCCCCTCACATGATGGGAAACGTGGGGCTTTTCTTTGCAGGCAGTAATTAAATGGCCGCTAAACTGTATTCAAAACCATAGGGATTAAAAGCACACAAATCCTTCTTTAGAAAAACAAAAAGGGGCTCATGACATTTTAAACTACAGAAGAGTTCTTTTGTGTAAGGACATGAGGCTGATCAGTCCCAAGATTTTTAGTAATTGTCTTGGTACAGTGTTGCCAATTGAACAAAATGCATGAGACTGAACCTCCCGCCCCCCCCCCCAAAAAAAGCTATCTGAGGTTATTTTAAATACCAGGAGGTTTGCATCAAATCAACCCCTCCTTCAAAAAAAAACACAAACAAAAAAATGTCTTGGTCTCTGTCCAGATTTTTTAAATTAATTTTCATGTATTTATTTATTTATTAACTCTGAGGAGGGTGAGGGGAGTGTGTGTCTGTCTGTGCGCACGCACATGTATGTGTGCATTAGACACACAGCATGAAATTCAAGCTGAAGGGTACCAAAAATTCACACCCAAGTTGGGAGCAGTTATGACACTAGAATGAATTAGGTGATGAAAATCCTCCGATTTGCGCAGATAAATTGGCAAATGAAACCTAGTGGGAGTCAAGGCTAGGGTTGCCAGGCATCCGGTTTTCAACTGGAATGCCCGGTCGAAAAGGGACCTTGGCGGCTCTGTTCGGCTGCACAGGGGGGGCCCGGGGCTAAGGCAGGCTCACTACCTGCCTTAGCTCTGTGTGGCTCCCGGAACCAGCTGCCAGGTCTCTGCAGCCCCTAGACATGTGAGCGGCCAGTGAGGCTCCATGTGCTGTCCACGCCCCTAGTGCCGGCTTCGCAATTCCCGTTGGTCGGTTACCGCGACGAGCCTCCCTGGCTGCCCTGCCCCCAACCACCTGCCCCAGCCCGGATTGCCCTCCTGCACCCCCCAATACCCCAACCCCTTGCCCCAGCCTGGAGCCCCTTCCTTCACTCCAAAACCCTCACCCCAGAGCCCACATCCCCAGCCGGAATCCTCATCCCCCAGCCCGGAGCCCCCTCCCACACCCTGAACCCTTCATTTTTGACCCCACCCCAGAGTCTGCCCCTGCAACCGGAGCCCTCACACCCTCCTGCATCCCAGCCCCCTGCCCCAGTCCGGTGAAAGTGAGTGGGGGAGAGTGAGCGACAGAGGGAGGGGGTGGAGTAAGTTGGGGTGGGGCCTCAGAAAAGGGGTGGGGCAGGGCAGGGGTGTTTGGTTTTGTGCGATTGGAAAGTTGGTAACCCTAGTTAAGGCCCCTTGATTTTCTATGTTCGGCACTAACAATTCGGATTGCCAACATCTCAACAGAATAGGAGCTGTGTTCTTTATAATGCTTGAGCTGTTAGCAATGTCATCTTCACTAGCAGGGGAAATAAAGGACCCCCAGGGGCCGGACTGGCTTTCAGTTCACCTTTAAAACAGCATGCATGTCTTCTGCCTAAATTCTTGTAGTTACATAGCATCAACGTGGAGGGCCCTTGATACAGCGGCGATGCTGCCATTCCGCTGCATCTGGGTGGGACAGGATGCCAGCATCTCACACAGCATGGCTGAGTTTTCTGCACACCACCACACACTGCTCCATGGGGACTCCTACCACAGTCTGGCATAGTGACTTTTTGGAGTGGGGCTGGATACAGAGCCGAAGGCTGCAGTCACTGAAGTAGGTTGGGAGTGGATGGTGCTCAGCGTCTGGTGGATTAGTCTACCAGTGCATTGTAGCTCTCCTCTCTGGAGCCCTCTAGGAATGCTGATCTCTGTGAACATAGGGCATGTTGAATTTCAAAGCTGAAATGTTGAGTGTTTCCATTCATTTCAGGCATCCCTATTCAGTGGAACTCCTGAACATAATGGAAAGGGATATGAGTGACGAACTGGGACTGTTCTTAATGTGGTCTTTGAATGCTGAGTGGGAGTGTTGGCCTGGGAAGGCAGGGGAGTGTGGCTAGGATGGTCTGCATTGGGGGATGGGAGACTGGCCTTGAGGGAGGATACCTGAGCATGTAACATGAGAACCCAGGAAGGAGTTAGAGGCCAGGTGACATCTTTGCCCGGGAAACTGAACAAAGGCTGGGGGAGGAGACGTTGGGGGGAGAGAGAGTTTTTCAGGAGCTGGCTGGTAATGGAGGAAACCAAGACGGGTCTCTGCCCCCCCCACCCATGGGGCTGTGGTGCCCCTGGGACCCCAAGATGGACCTAACTGAGGGGGTCCTGTTGTCTGTGCCTGCAAGACCTGTCTTGGACTGTGTTCCTGTCGTCTAAATAAACCTTCTGCTTTACTGGCTGGCTGAGAGTCATGGTGAATCACAGGAAGCCGGGGGTGCAGGGCCTTGTGTCCTCCCACACTCCTTGACAATATGCAATTATTTTTGTTAAAGGAACAGGTTTATAAGGGGGCACTTGGATATGAAGCAAGGACCACTTGATCTGCAGTCAGACACTCTACCACTGAGCTATATGGAACATTCCCTGAGGCATTGTATCCATTCACCTTATAGTATAGAATCCTAGGCATTGTTGGCTGTCTTTGACTTTGACCTTCTCAATAAAAATAGTGGCTCTAATGCCGCCATGCAAATCTAACTTCCAAACCAATTATCCACTAGCAGTGGTCTGGGCAGGAATGTGTTTGAAATGAAAATTACATTAAGCTTTCCATCTCCGAAGAGAACCAGTATATCAATATCCAAATCAAATAACAGCAAAGCCCTTTTGTCTGTCAGATAGGAATAAGAATACATTAGGTCTGTAATATAATTTTCCAGGTGTCTCTAAAATGATGAGGTTTAAATTAAAATAAATATGACTGCATGCCTTTGAAGAGTTCATCTGGCTCAAGCATTCTATTGGAACAGCTGTAGCGCAACAAAGTAAATATGCTTTTTTTTTTTTTGGATTATCCACACTTATGAGCAGCAGCTGTCCAGGGTACCTGATGGGAAGACATTGGGTAGAGGAAATAATTTGTATATTCCCAAGTATGCTTGATAAAAATCAGAGTTAGGAAAACTGACTTGAATGTAGTTTAGAGTTTCAGCCAGATGGACCCGGTAAATATTGAATTCAGTCTGAACTGTATATAACTCATATTCCTCCATAAACCCTTTTAGATAGTAAACTTTTTGGCAGTGGGGCTGTCTTTATTTATGTATCTAGTACAGGCCAAACAGACTGGTGCTAAATAAATAATCAATGATGATTATTATGCTATAGTACCATTTGCCTATCTCCCTGGCAACATGCTTGGCTTTTAGAGAGTTCCCATACCACTCCCCCCTTTTTATTTTAATTTTTGCAAATAAAATTGACAATAGGAAATACTCCATGCTGCTCCCCTATAATAGTATCCAGAGATACGGACTGCAAATTGTATACACATTTTCCACCAACTGGAGAGAAGTAAAACAACAGTGATCCATTCAGCAGAATTCATTCAGTGCCACCTCCTCTTGATCAGAGTTTCACAAACGAGTGCTTCCTCAGACCTCCCGGCTTGCACGGGAGCAGTTGTAGCCTTGGGTTTGCAAACGACATAGTGTTGCCTGCTCTGTTCATTTGGCAGTTGTGATGAGTACAAAACATCTGCACAAAGGTCCCAGTTCAGGAAAGCACTTCAAACGCTTGCTTAACTCCTTTCCTGTTCATAAAAGCACACGCTTGAATGCTTTCCAGAATAGGGATAAGAGACTTAGGTTTTTCAGTTCTGCCTCTCTTTACAGGAGCAAAACTTCTGCACCTTTTAAGTAGACTCGCTTGAAAGCGAGGAGAGTTGTTGAACTAGATTGTAAACTCTTGGGAGCAATGAGGATCATTTTGTTCTGGGTTTGTACAGTGCCTAGCACAATGGGGTCCTGGCCCGTGACTGGGCCTTCTAAACGCACTGCTAATACAAATAAATAATAATAATATTATAATATTCCAGAAAACCATCAGTCAGAACTTACGTGAGCTGGGGTGACCTTAGGGGGTGGGTAATCAGGTTTGCTACCCTGGGCACCAATGTTCAGGGGTGTCAAATCCTTGTTTGTTTGTTTGTTTGTTTGTTTTTGTCAATTTGTTTTTGCTTGACAGGTGTTTTTATTGCTTTTGCTTGTGCATTTTGTGCGGGATTGGGGATGGGGCATTGAAAATGTTTTCTACCCTAGGTGACAAAACAGGGCCAGTCCTGTGCTCAAGAATCATGTTTTTAAAATTCACATGGTCACAGAATGGCTCTGGGTAGGGCTGGATGGGAGGAAGCTTTGCAGGGATGTTGTTGCCCCAAGGCAATAGAAGTGTAATTACTAGAGGATACTGATTAAAAATTATGGTACAACCTTGAAAGTCTCTGAACACCAGAGACCCTTATATCAGTGATGGGCATGCTCGCACTGTAGACTGCTAAGTCAGTCTGTTACTTGGATGTAAGTCTGGTATAGCGCTAGCTAGAGAACATCTATACCTCAAACTGTAGCAACTTGTGCTTTTAGCTCTGGAGGTTCCTGGTGTGTCACTCAAGAGGGAAGCTGTCATATGCTCCGGATCCCAGGGATTCCACAGAATTATTGGAGGTTAGGAAGAGTTTTTTGTGGTTTCTTTGCACTTCTGTGTTTTAGCCTGGAGCAGAGAGGGGACAGCTGACCTAGCATTTCTGGCCCAGCCATGGTATTTCACGGAAGAACCTGCTTTCTCAGAAGATACTCAGCCAAATTTTACAGATTCCAAGCTAGGGTTCTGATGAGCTGCTTAATCATAGAATATCAGGGTTGGAAGGGACCTCAGGAGGTCATCTAGTCCAACCCCCTGCTCAAAGCAGGACCAATCCCCAGACAGATTTTTGCCCCAGATCCCTAAGTGTCCCTTTCAAGGATTGAACTCACAACCCTGGGTTCAGCAGGCCAATGCTCAAACCACTGAGCTATCCCCCCCTTAAGTATCCTAAACCTCTCAGGAGAACCTTACAGGGCATATCCATCATTAGAAACAATGTCAGTGTCCTCCTTTAAAAAGCAGCCTGCCTGCTGCAGCTTGTTTTCTTTCAATGCCTCAGCAGGGGACCATTATCCTGCAGCAACATTATGCTCCATTAACATTAATTATTAGGAATGTGAGTGTGTAATTACAAATATAAATACAATGGGCCTAATTAATCCTGGGAGCCGAAATGTAAGCTAGAAAATGATCTCATTGCAAATATCCAAAGCCATGCTCTGTCTGTTTTGTGCAGGTGACTCTAGCCTCTCTTCAGCCTGCGTTCATGAGAACAACGTGCACAGTAGAATATTTCAGATCTTATACAGGAACGAAGAGATTGTTATCAACGAATCGATGAACTTCAGGGTCCACTTACTCCTAGATGGCGAGAGGGTGAGTTTTCATTGGATGTGAATAAAACAGATACTTTTCTGTTACAATGCACAGGCGGTATCCAGACGTCAGGCTTTCAACTGAATTCTAGAACAGAGTTGAAACTGATGGCTGGGTCATGTCATCTGTGCTCTAGCCAGCACTGGGGACCTGCTCCATCTCTCTTGGAGCTTCTTGGGGCACACGGGAAGTGTGGAGTCTGCAGCGTCCTTTTGGCTAGTACAACCTATTCTCCCACTTGGTATGCCCAGAGCTGGCTGCTATTGGGAGGTTGGGGGGGGAGCAGGGTCATGGCCCTACTTTCACTCTTGGATGGTTTGTGACCCCTCTGGGCACTAGGGAAGGAGCAATCCCTGTACTCCCCAGAGAACCGGCAGTGCAATTCTGCTTTATCCTTTCACAGCATGGCGATACATGTTCTTTGTGCCTTCCACCCATGTTGTTTACACGTACTGCCTGATCTGGTATGCCCATTCCTATGTTGCCCCTGTACAAGGACTATATTCAATTCTGTCATTCATATCTGCTCTCAGTAACGATGAAGATCTCAAGAGATCAGCTGCTCTCACAGAAATTCAGAAAATAGACCCTTCTGGTCCTGCAGACAACCTGGAATAAATGCCCCGGGTTAGGTTTGGGCGTGGCAATTCAACCCCTTCCCCTCCCCCGCTTCTCTTCATATCCTGAAATTCAAAGAGGAGCAGATCCAGTGTTCTGGCATTGGCTCATCTGAACGTACATGTAGCTTTAAAAACAGTTATGGTGTAAAGTCTCTTTTAGTTAAAACTACTAGAAAAAACTAAGAAGTGAGGTTCTTACCCACAAAAGCTTATGCTCCCAATACTTCTGTTAGTCTTAAAGGTGCCACAGGACCCTCTGTTGCTTTTTACAGATTCAGACTAACACGGCTACCCCTCTGATAATTTAAGTTTGTTTGAACTGCTTCCTTTCCTCTATTCTTACCGTGGGATTGATCTCCTGTGTTCTCGCCTAAAACATTTGTTTCTAGTTTTATGTATGTTTATATGAGAAATGGACAATCATGAACTGTGAAGGAAGGGAAAATACCCTCCTTTCACGTATTGTGAAATTTGACAGAAAAAAGAGTTCTAACAAATTTAGCTGCAAATTAATTTACCATCATGATGCAAAATCTGTCATTAATCAGTCTCTCTCCCCAAGTTACGGTGACTTCCACTAGGTCGAGTGGCTTCATGCTGACTGCTGCATTAGCATTTGGGACAGATTTTCCTGCCGAAAATGAAAATGATCCTGCCAGATTCCTCACACTAGCTCAAACTCGTCCCTGTGCCTGATGTGTTGTGTGGAGCGTGGTTTAGATAATAAGCTCCTAAGGGAAATGACAGGGGCCTGGTTCGTCACTCGCACACTGGCTTTACACAGATACCAACACCGTTGTCTTCACTGGAGTCACACCAAAGCAATTCGGGAGTAAATGAAAGAAGAATCAGACCCCATGTCGACTTATGTATTTACACATCACTGGATGTACTGCTGACACTCTGTAAATAATAAGTAACAATAACTGTCACTCAGAAACTTTGGTACTTTTCATTCCTTTGTTTGGCAGCTTATTCATCACATGATAGAGCCCCGTCCTGCCAGCCTTCCTCAGATCAAGTAGCACCTCGCTTTGCAAGCAGTGGAGGAAGGTGCTACTCTGCATGAGTAAGGGTGGAAGAGTCACCGAGGCACAGAGCTGATCAATGACCAATAAAGTTAGTTAGAAAGTCAGACGGGGCAACTTCGGTGCTTGAGTTACTATCCTCTGTGCATTTTGGCTGTCAGAGCTTGATTTAGAAAATATTCCAGTAAACAAGCTGCATGCACTACCAAACGGTGTTTGAGTAATTCCATCTAGGGGATAGGCTGCTAACAGTGTATTCGGTACAAAATAATAGTATTATTGGGTGGATTTTGGTTAGATTCTCTCCTTGTGATCTGTTTCCATAACCCAAGAGAAACTTAAATGTCCTTTACACTTAAAAATATGGAAATAACTCTGGAGTCCAGCCATAGGTGGAATATGCCACCAATTATCAGGCTTGGAGGGGCAATGAGTACACCAGTTTCCATCTAAATATGCCTCATTAAAACTCTCTAGTGTTGTGGCAGTTGGCTCTGCCTCATTCTAATATCCCAGAATGCATCATTCTTTGATTTTATTGGAAATGATGGTTATGATGTTAGGTGGAATAAGCCCACAGGGTTGCAAAGGAGCCTAATTTATTTTCTCATGGGTTTCAATTTCTTTTTTAATAATAATAATAATTAATAATTAATAATACATTATTATTTTATTAACAATAATAAAAAGCTGGTTCCATGCTCTTCAGTAAATGGTGATAGGAGAGAATGATGCATTCTGGGGTGTGATGGTAGAGTTGAGCCACCTGACATGAATCTGGGATTCTTTACAGTCAATTTTTAGCACTTTCTGTTCTCTCAACCTGCGTATTGGGGGCACACAGCACCAATTGCTCAAATCAGCCATAGGGAAATAGAATTTCCTTTGGCTTACTTTTTTTGATTTCTAAGCTGCCTTTTAAAGATGTCATCCAGAGGAGACTATACACCTAGGTGTTTATATAGCATTCCAAAGCAACTGTGTCCCAGTAAAACTTGAGGGCATGATCAAAAGATTATTGATGTGACAGGAAAGCCTATGACTGATGTCAGTGAGTTTTGGATAAAGGCCCCAAGGCCCAGAGTTTTGAAGGTATTTAGGTGTTTTGAAGGTATCTAAAGATGGAAAAGACATTCCAAGTAGGTTCTCCCTGTTTCAGGCCTCATTGCTAACTCCAAGCTACCTACTCATATGCACCTCACATCACATAGTGAGGAGAAGCCATTTAATCCTCGCTATTCCCTGCTGTGTGCCTCATGTGCCCCTCCACTGTAGCTTTAGCGCGACCATCGTGCCTGGAATTGTGGGGAACAGTTGGGCTGTTGTAGGGAAAGGCTATACCAGAACTCCTTGTGCCTGATTCTGACCTAATTTACACTGGAGAAGGAATCTGATGTAAAGCCTGTTGATTTCTAAGGGCATTGTAGTCAATGGGGTTATATTGGTGCAGAGCTGGTCCGGACATTTCTATTGGAATAAATGCAGTGTCTGCAGAATTGAAATTTCCCATAGGAATATTTTGATTTGCTGATTTTTTTTTTCATTTTTTTGCATTGGGGAAATTGAAATGAAAATATTCCATTGACTGGAGAGTACTTTGTAGTGTCTTATCTTGAAAGTTCTCATTCTTCTGTAACTCTTCCTGATTTCAGTGGGAGTAGCAGGTGCTCAACAGCTCTTAAGATCACATGCCAAATTTCATCCACACTTGGTGGATGAGACTTGATCTGTCTCAGGCACAGCCCATGGATCGAATCCCTAGTTTAAATGCAGACTGCAATTCCAAAGGCTTTGCTATATAATAATTATTTCCTTTGTATCCAGCAGTGACTGTGATTTGAGTTTTAGCAACAACAATACACTTTAAAAAAAAAAGTCTTGTTTTGATAAACATGCTTGCAGGTATTTCAAGACAAATATTCAATAGGTAGAGGTTGGAATTTCCTCATCTCAGATCCCACCATGAGGTATCATATCCTGCACTGCAAAATAATAGATTACTTTGGGAGGGTTTAAGTACCTTTACTTTGATTATTATGACAAAGCTAACTCCTTCTTGAATTCTAAATTATCTCCTTCCCCACGCCCACACACATAAAAAGATGTTGTTTCACCTTTGCAAGATGTAGTTAAAGCAAATGTTATACCAGGTATCATATGATTCATGCATATCTGTGTAGGTCTGGTGCCTTTGAAATGTCTTTAGTGGGTTACTGACAGGGGTTAAAGTAAGTTAAAGGACTTACCGGTATGCCGGAGTCCTGAGCAGGGGCATGGCCTCAACCAGAAGAGGCATGGCCTCAATCGGAAGAGGCGGGACCTTTAAATCAAGATTTAAAGGCCCCAGAGCCTTTAAATCACCTCCGGAGCTACCAGCTGCAGAGGTGGCTAGGAGCCCTGGGGCGATTTAAAGGGCCCGGGGTGCTGGCCGCCGCTACTGCAGTGGAGCTCCGGACCATTTAAATCACGGCCGGAGTCCTGCTGCCAGAGCCCCGGTTTAGTGGCGGCCGGGCTTGGGCAGTGCTTTAAAGGTCCGGGGCTCCCCGCAGTGGCTTGGGAGGCGATTTAAAGGGCCCTGGGTTCCAGATGCTGCGGGGAGCCCCAGGCCCTTTAAATCACCAGCCTGGGGAAGCCGGTTGGTCCGGCACGGCGCACTGGCTCTTGCCGATACGCCGGACAGGACCGGACCGGACTTACTTACTTTCACCTCTGGTTACTGATATAAGGCCTTTTGCTGCAAGGAACTGAGTACATGCTACAGTGTGCTTGTGTACAGCAATGTCTTTGTAGAGAGTCTGTTATACACAGAGGAGTAGTTCCTTTTCTATCAAGTAGAGGACAGGGTACACTAACCAGTAACACCTTCTTCAGTTTCTGCCCTACATTGCTATGGTGTGTTAAACAGTCATTGTGTTGTACATGAGAAGTAGCTACATTTTAGTAATAGAAGCACTGATTTCTGCTTGTATTTCAGTTAACTAAAACTAAATGCAAGACATTGTTATAAACTCTCTCCTAAAGTTGCATTGCTGGTTGAGAAAAGTGAAACAGACAATTGTTAGAGGATTAGATTCTGCTTCCATTCTTTAGCACGTATTTCTGTTGGCTTTAATTGTGTCAAACTATATGGTGCAGTGCTAGATCCATTCTTTCCAAGGTTAATTTAAATTAATTTGCAGCTCATCTTATTTTCTTTTTCATAAAATCGAATTCAAATTCTTTTATTAACAAAAAGATATCAGGAAAAACTTCCTGATGGTGAGCTCTATTAGACGAGGGTGTCAACCACTCAATTTGAAGGCCAGATCTGGCCCATATGATATATTTATTTGGCCTGCTTGGTACATCCAGATTCTGCAGAATCTAAGTTGTCCTTAAAATGTTTACCCCTCATATTTTGCAACTAAAATCTTCCTAATATGAGCCAATTGCAAACCGATAAAGTGCTTTCTTCCTAAGTCTGCAGAGAGCCTATAAGAAAGGCTCTGAGAGGTATGAACACCCCTTTAATCTCACTGGGGTGTTAACTATAAAGACTAAGGATATTTGAAATGTTGGGATTAACTGTTTGCAGTGTGGTAGCCATCTTGGTCCCAAAATACTAGAGACACAAGGTGGGTGAGGTAATATCTTTTATTGGACCAACTTCTGTTTGTGAAAGAGACAAGCTTTTGATTTTACATTCTGTAACCCACTAACCCCCCTTTGTCCTATGACTGCAGAGTCTTGAATGGTCCCTTGCAACATGTGTAAACACCTTATGCTATACAATCTGTTCCACTTCGTATTTAGCTGTGACACTCTGAGTATCTTTCCCAGACCTAAAGAGCTCTGTTTAAGCTCAAAAGCTTGTCTTTTCCACCAATACAAGGTGGTCCAATAAAAGATACTACCTCAGAATTAACTATTTAATTTATGATTGTTTTATCAGTAATTGGACTCTGCAGTAGTTATTGACTGAGAATCACCACGGTTCATGGTTCTGTATGAATGTAGAAGTAAAACTAGTCCCTGCTGTCAGTGAACTCACAATATAATTCAGACTAATAATCTCCTAAAGAGTAAGCTGAGCTATCCATTACTTGGAACATCTAAACTTGATGATAAAACCACTACAAATGTCCTGTGTGGGTGTGACATTCCTCAATCTGGACTGTTGAACAGCTGTGTCCCCTCAATGTTCCAACCGGGGCTGCCTTTTACACTGCTGGCCTATTCATGCACACCTTCTAGCATGCAAAATCACTCCCAGCTGAATGATATGGGTGCTCTAGCTAGTCATTCCTGAATTATAGTGCAGAGTGACACCAGTAAATGCTCAGTCCCAGACGTGTCCCCAGAAATGTACGTCTTGTACTGCCCAGCTCCCTCTTGGACAATACAAGCTCATAGAAAGTCTGCCATTTCATTAATAGAAAATGATATGCACAAACCCTATTATCTCAAATGGAGGTTCTCAAACATTTCAGTCCAAACATACTGGCTTAGTTAAAACAATAAAAGTTTATTAACTATGGAAAGATAGATTTTATGTGGTTGCAAGTAATGAGGTGCAAAAATCAGAAGTAGTTACAAAGAAATAAAAGATAAAAGACAAACTAATATCTGATTTAACAAGCTAAGTGAACTTAAAGCAATAGAATTTCTCTCACAGCAGTCTGGCTGGATTTTTCAGCCAGGACCCCTCCCCCAGTTCAATTCCCTCTTTTGTATTTCAAACATTGTTAATGCCGTGAATAGAGATGAGGGGAGAGAGGTGATTTGTGTCCTCTGTTCTCCCTTCTTATACCATTTCTTTTCTTTGAGAATCATCTCCAGCTGGGGTTCAGAGGACAGCAAGTCTGTCTGCCAAGATGTAAATTTCTCGCTGACACCCTTCTTCCTGCCAACGAATGGCCGCTTAACCGGGTGACAGTCTCTTTGATTATGCTGACACCTGGCTGAGGTGCTGGCTAGCAATTTGTCTCTGAGGAACTGGTCTGGGCTGCTTCCTCAGATTTAGAATATGCCTTACTGACATCATACAAAAGAATTGTATAACTTTACATACAATGTTGACACACATATTTCATCAGGACAGTAATGTTCAGCAAATTATGAGTTTTCAAATTATACCTCATAAGGCGTATTTTGTAAAAAAAAAATTATCATAGTCTTGTAAAAAGGATGAACATGAGGGTACAGTCGGTCACAGTGGGACAATCTTTCACTGGCAGGGTTTGGACTAGATGAGCCGATAGGACTTTTCCATCTCTAATTTCTGTGGTTTATTTAGATTGTCAGCTCTTTGTGTGAGGGACTGCCTTTTTGTTCTCTGTTTGGTACAGCACAATGGCTACGGCTCCTGGGCATTACTACAATACAAATAATAATGACAATCATTCACCAAATTACTTAAATTTCTGAGTATAGTGTAATAGGGAATTAACATGTCTGAACCAGTATGTTTTACATACTCTTTTGAGTAGAGATGAGCCAAAACCTTATGACTGAACAGCCCTGCTCTGAACACCTCTGAAGCTGTTTGAAAGCTGGATGCAACATTTATAATGTGGGTTCTTTCTGCATTCTGAAGCACGTTCCATTTAGCGACAGTTTGCTTACTGCTCATGCCATCAAATCTTATTCTCATTTCAGAGCAATGTATTTGTATGTCTAAAGCTGGACAGTAGCTCTGAATCCTGCTGTAGCTGACCAGTTATATTGCCCAGATGTTCTATGTATACACTTCAGCAGCTTTCTCACACTGCTCCTACATTTCTTTGCACTCTCTTTATCAGACAAAATTATTGCTTTGTGCTTGGGTTTTGTGTGAGCTGGCTTACACAGGTAACTCTGCCCTTCTGTTCTTTGCAGGTGGAAGATGCATTAAGCGAAGCAGATTTTCAGCTCAAGTTGGACCTGCACTTTACTGATAGTGAACAACAGTGAGTGCCGTTTTAAAGCCCCATTGATGTTGTAGGGACTCTCCCGCCTTTGGGTAACATGAATTCAGTGAAAGTTAAAGGGTCTTTTGGAAACTGGAGAGCTCTGATTTGGCTTCCGTCTCTCTTGCAGAGGTGCCTGCCCATGCCTCTTCCTCTCCTCCTCCATCCCTCTCCCCCACCAAGGACATTTTTTTCATCCCTCCCCTTGCAGCAAGAGATTTTCTATTTTAAGGGTGAAATTTTCAGAGGTGCTTGGCACGTCTCTAACTGCTACCATGGAAACAGGAAAACAGGAGTTTTCCCATTGACTCAGTGGGACCAGGGGCTGCAATTTGGGAAAGCATTGCTTTTCAGCACATGCTTCAACATTGTCCTGGATAAGGATGGACTTAAGCAGATGTCTAGTGCTTTTCTGAATCAGGGCCAGAGTTAGGTCAAGGCTGAGCACAGTTGGAAAATCTCACCCTCTGTGTGTATGGGCTAAGAGCCTGATCCTATGCCACTAAAATCAATGAGAGTTTTGCCATTAACTTCCACGGGAAGAGGATCAGCCCTTGATACAGGAGCTTTGCATTACTCCTAGTTCACCGGTCTTGCCAAACCACACTTGTAGCTGTGCTTGAAGGAGCCTCTCAGGCCCTGCTGAGGTCATTGAAAAGTCTTCCAGTGACTTCAGCAGGAGTTAGATGAGGTCCACAGTGAGCTCCTTGGAGTTGGGCGTCACACCTAATTTGGCCCCAAGTCACCTTACACTTTACAGTGGAGCTCAATGTGCCATTTCCATGTAGCTTTTGTATGGTGTAGATGAAACGAGAGAAGCTGTGCTATTGCATGGTGGTGGTGGTGGCGGGGCGGGGGAAAGTGCTTTAACATGTCAGGGGTGCGATGAGGGCCTGGAGGAGAAAGCAGGGTCAGGAAAATGAACTGCAATTTATCAGAAATAATCTAGTGCATTTATTTCATTTTACAACTGTTATTGTTATCTGAACAATTATTCACCCGGCCTTTTTTAAAGAAAAGTTTCTCTAGTGGTATTTTGGTAGGAACAATTACACAAGTCTCAGTGAAACAACTCTGTTCATCCAAGGATGCTCTGAGGGGTCTTTAAAACCCTCCAGTAACAGGCCTGTTCTTTCGCAATTGCCGTCCCCCTGAGGCAAAGCAGACTGTCTGGTGCTACGCATCCAGATTAGTGCTAAATTCTGGGTGCTGAAATTTGAATTAGCGGGGCAGCCTGCTACCTGCACTTCTTCCCTGCTACCCCAAAGTTTCCCCCTAGTGTGAGTGTGGTGTACAGGAAGGAGATTGCTGCTTGTCTGGCAGCCCCAGGATGGGGCTCTTGCGTTCTGTCATATTTGTTTTTTACTGTAGAGTAATAATATTTACATCCCCGCTACTTGCAAGTGCAATTAAGAGATAAGCATCAGCTGAGTAAATGCTCTGGTAGCTGAGACTGTCACTGTGAAGTGATAAAAAATTCAGCTCATGTGGTCTCCCAGTCTGCTGCCTTCAATGCCATTGTAGACTGTGACAACTTAAGATTTCACTAACCCTTGTAAACCTCTCCTTTCAGGCTGAGAGACATTCCAGCGATCCCTGTGATAAGCAGCCGTACTTTGGGGCTTCACTTCCATCCAAGAAGAGGCTTGCACCACCATGTTCCTGTCATGTTTGACTATTTCCACCTGTCAGTGATATCTGTTACAGTGCATGCCTCACTGGTAGCGTTACACCAGCCACTGATCAGGTAAAGAGCAGAGAAATGGCGGTCGCGGTACAGTTCTTGCGACAATGTTCACCCATCTGATAGTAGCAGCCCGGGCTTTAGAGCGGAAGGATGGACTTGAGCTTCTGGTCCTGGACTGGGATTCCGGAAGTCTGGGTTTGTATCTTGGCTCTGCCACAGACTTCTGGAGTGTCCTTGGGCAAATCGCTTCATCTCTCTGTGCCCCAGTTCCCCTCCCTAAAATAGGGATGATAGCACAACCCCACTTGACAGGGATGTTATGAGGATGAACACATGAAAGATTGTGAGACGCTTAGATAGGGCTGCTTGGGGCCATATAAGTCCCTTAGATGGACAGATGTGAGATATTGTCATTTCTCCCTAGACCTAGATACTGCTGTGAAGTATGTAACTATTGGTGTATGTTGTCTTTATAATGTGCACTATATGTTCTCAGTTCTCCCACCGGATAGTTTTGCCAACATCTCCCTGTGCTCCATTATGCTCCTCTATAAATGGACAGAACACTAATAGCTATGGGGTGTGGGAGGAGGGGGGAATGGCATTCTTCTCCTGAGAGGATTTTCAAGATTTTGAGACATTTTCTCATCCTGAGTCAGGATGCAAATATGAAATCTCAAATTTTCATGAGCTGACAAACCTATTGGTTTGGGTCAACGGAAATGTTTTGTTTTTATTTTGACCTTTTTTTACTATGCGTTAAATTTCAGTTTAAAAGGTTAATTGATTAAATTGAAACCCATTACTTTTCATTTCAGAAAATATCGTCATGTGATATTTCAACAATTTCAAAACATTATTTTTTTTTTTGGTTTGCTGGGGAATTCTTGGGAGCTGACCCTTTCCCACAGACAGTTTGAGTTTCGATGAATTGGCATTATCAGCAACTCCCCCTCCACCCCCGTTTTGTCAAAAAATTGCCAACCAGCTCCAGTTATTAGGCTTAATTATTGTTTATAAAGTATTTTGTTATCCTCTAAGGCAGGGGTTCTCAAACTGGGGATCGGGACCCCTCAGGGGGTCACACGGTTATTACATGGGAGGTCGCGAGCTGTCAGCCTCCACCCCAAACCCTGCTTTGCCTCCAGCATTTATAATGGTGTTAATTTATAAAGGGGGTCATATTCAGGGGCTTGCTATGTGAAAAGGGGTCACCAGTACAAAAGTTTGAGAACCACCGCTCTAAGGAAAGGAGCTAGAGAAGTGTAAAGTATTATTACTATGAGACATAAACAGCATGCTAGGCCACTGATCTATAGCTGGGTTACTATTAAAGCTTAAAAATGTGATTTTGTGGATGTTTATGAAGAAAAGAGTGTTTTGCTTTCATGCAGTGGAATGGAAATACATTTCTGACAACACAATATATGGTCTCATTTGGTTCAGTCAATAATAATGATAATCTGAAAGTGCAATATTGTGGATTTATCTGCCTCTTGATAAACTTCAAGAAACCTAAATATTAATATAGCATAAATTCACTAACCATAAAACAGGGTAAAATAAATAGTATAAAAGCAACTTCTGTGCCATGCAGTCTCAAACAAAACCAGCCTATTAAAACCAGTGTTCTTTTCTCCAAGTTCAGAGCCTTTGTGTATAGGCAGGCTTATCTTTGCAGTGTTTGTTGGGATCACAAAGAAAAAGGCTTAATTGTAAGAGTTTTGATCTAATAATAAGACCTTATTTTTGCAAAGCCTCAGTAACTTTCTGATCATAAATTCTCTATCTTGTCACAGTATATTAAGATAAAAGCAAAGCTTAGTTATTTGCAGAACAAAAAAAGGAAAAATTAGTGTGTGGTAGCCTTTGGTGTTTCATCATATTTTAGTTTCCTGGGAATCTTAAATTGTTTTCATGTAGATTCAGAGATTCTAAGGCCAGAAGGGACCATCATCATCATCTAGTCTGACCTCCTGTATAACACAGGTCAGAGAACTTCCCCAAAACAATTCCTAGATCAGATCTAGATTCCTAGAGCTTTAAAAATTGTCAGTGATGGAGAATCCACCACAACCCTTGGTAAATTGTTCCAGTGATTAATTACTTTCACTGTTAAAAATTTACACCTTATTTTATCTCTTAATTTTCTAGCTTCAACTTCTAGCCACTGGATCATGTTATACTTTCTCTGCTAGACTGAAGACCCCATTATTAAATATTTTTTCCCCGTGTAGGTACTTATAGACTGTCATCGTCACCCCTTAACTTTCTCTTTGTTAGACTCAAGGAGCTTGATCTATGTAGCTTATCACTATACAGAATATTTTCTAATCCTTTAATCATTCTCATGGCTCTTCTCTGAACCCTCTCCAATTTATCAACATCCTTCTTGAATTGTGGGCACCAGAACTGGACACGGTATTCCAGCAGTGGTCGCACCAGAGCCAAATACAGAGGTAAAATAACCTCTCTTCTCCTACTCAAGAGTCCCCTATTTGTGCATCCTAGTATCGCATTAGCTCTTGTGGCCACAGTGTCACACTGGGAGCTCATGTTCAGCTGGATATCCACCACGACCCCAAAATCTTTTTCAGAGTCACTGCTTCCCAGGATAGAGTCCCTCTTCCTGGAAGTATGGCCTATGTTCTTTATTCCTAGATGGATATGTTTCCATCCAGCCATATTCAAACACATTGTTTGCTTGCGCCCAGTTACCATGCAGTCTAGCTTGCTCTGAATCAGTGACCTGTCCTCTTCAGTGTCTGTTTATTCATTACACATTGTTTATCTGTAGAGCAGTGGTTCTCAAACTTTTGTACTGGTGACCCCTTTCTCATAGCAAGCCTCTGAATACGACCCCCTTCATAAATTAACACCATTATAAATGCTGGGGGCAAAGCAGGGTTTGGGGTGGAGGCTGACAGCTCGCGACCCCCCATGTAATAACCTTGTGACCCCCTGAGGGGTCCTGACCCCCAGTTTGAGAACCCCTGCTGTAGAGCAATGGAAATTCTCATTCTTCCAATCTCGCTTTGTCCACTGCAAGCTCATCCCCATCCTGGAGCCTGGCTACATTAATGAAGGAAACAATAATACATTTGTATAAATATCAGGTCAGACTTTCTTCCCAGACATGGCTGTTACTATGGTTCCTCCCTCAGGACTGTTCTGCCCACCCCCTAGATCCTCTCCCCAAAGAGCTATTCCAATCTCACTTACATTTAAATAGGGAAATGTGACCTGTATCAGTGAGTCAACAGAACCTACTTAATCCTTTCTAACAAGAATCACTGTTTGCCTAACGGACAGGATATTTAAGGTAAACACTACCTTACTACCATATTACCCCTTCCATTATCTCTCATCACTATGGTTGGCGGAGGCATAGTGCACAGTCAGAATCTCAGCTACATGGCCAGCCCAGATGGTTTTAAGCATAACTGTGGAGTACAATACAATTAGCAGCTCAGTTTTGACACAGTGAACAGCTGATTTATTAGTTATTGCAGCAGACCTGATACTCTGACATTCCAGCTGTGTTCCCGAACGCATGCGGGATTGAACTCGTTGGCACTCCGAGTATTGTTTCGAGCCTCAAGTTTTATGCTGTAGCATTTCAGATGTAAACAAACGTCAGTAATGAAGATGCAGTAACCCCAGGTTTACGAGCAATGGAAGCAAATTTAGGTCTATCATCTGGGACAGTGAAGAGGCACAGTATGATCCTGTGTGGCCTTAAACCCACTCCCACTTGGCTCTCTAAAGCTAAGCAGCAGTTTCCCTGCAGAATAGAGTGACCAGACAGCAAGTGTGAGCAATCGGGACGGGGTAATAGGAGCCCATATAAGAAAAAGACCCCAAAATCGGGACTGTCCCTATAAAATCAGGACATCTGGTCACCCTACTGCCGAAAGAGGGCTAGAGGGGCATTTTAAAGACCAGCTAGCACTTCTCCCTAGCTTCCGCACTCAGCAGCGCTAGAGACAGAGATGAGCTGCTTTTAATTCTTCTTTTGTCTTTAGGGAGCTGAACCAGGAGCTGGTTAAAATCTCCCAATTCAACATTTAAACTAACATGGCTAGTTAAAACCCGCCCGAGGAAATAGGAGAGTGTGGAACAGCAGAGGGTGGGCCTAGTACTTCTGATTTAGATGCAAGAAGAAACGCAGTACGATAGGAATATTGTGCTAATGGGGGTTTTGTGTCCATTGCCCCAGCCTGCAGCACGTCTCTGCTCCCACTCCTGCTTTCCCCAGCAGCCAAACACTTCCCATCAATGACAAGGCCTGCAACACCACTACTCTCAAACGGTAGGGGCTTCAAACTCCTTTCCCACCGCTCCTGAACCCTTTGGCTCCCCTAGTAATTGGTGCATTGCAGCTGTACGCCGGCAGTGCTGAATTCTTTCACCAACTGCTTTTCTGGGAGCAGCGTGAAAAAAGTAAGATGTCTGTGGGGAATGTAAAGCAGGACTTGAGTGACATGCTCCAGGATGCTGCAGAAATCACTGTTCATTATAGAAAGCAAGGGGCTGTGCTTTTTGGGACCCGATTCCTCAGCAGTCCCACAATGGAAAGAAGATAATTCCATCCGGGAAGGGAAACATGTATCTGTACTGAAGGGGATAAAACGTGTTGGGACAACAACATAGAACTTTTGAAATATGCACAGTTTTGTAGAGAAACTAAGAGCAGGAAACTGAACCTGCGTTATTGGATAACAACATCCTTTGGGCTGCTCTCTCTAAACAGGAGGAAGCACATGCCGCTGCTCATAAGACAAAACTACAATGTGCAAATAGCCTCTGACATGAGTGTCTGAACGGTTGATTGTCAAATCCTTCCCTGAGTGCACTAGGAGGCCACACCCTCTATGTTCAGCTTAGGTTGACTTGCCTTCTAATAAAAGTTCATCCAGGAACTTCAAGTGATTTCTGTTTTAAAACTTCCAGGAGCTCTCTAGGCATTTGAGAGTCGTCATTCCTTGTCGAATTGCCATTGTCCATAAAAACAGGACTGATAACAGCTGCACAGCCTTTGGCACTGTGCAGAATCCAGTTCAATGGCTGGCAGCACGAACTTCAGTCTTATATTCAGCAGTTCCAGGAATTCATTTGAAAACATTTGTAACCCAATTAAAACAAACAAGCAGCCCTTTAAATGAATCTAAATCAGCGCGGAGAGCCTTCGCTGAATGCAGCTGGCAATCATGTTCTCTCTTGTTTATATTATAATGGAGATTTTTTCCTCAGTCAACAGCACCGCCGCCCGCACACCCACCCACGCATGCCTCTTAAAATCATAGGCCTTGGCTACACTTGCAGATGTACAGCGCTGTGAGTTAAACCTGACTTCGTGCAGCTGAGTAGGGAAAGCGCTGCAGTCTGTCCACACTGACAGCTGCCCAGCGCACTGTCGTGGCCACATTTGCGGCAATTGCAGCGCTATTGGGAGCGGTGCATTATGGGCAGCTATCCCACAGAGCACCTTTTCCCATTCTGGCTCCGTGGGTTGTGGGAAGGGGGCGTGGGTGCGGGGGATTCTGGGTCCTGTCCCAATGCCCCGTGATGCATCGCTTCACATCCCAGAAATCCCTTTGTTTCCGTCCACCTTTGGCGCCATCTTTCAACGGTTTCTGTGCAGCGCGATCTGTGCAGCGCGATTCTGTCTGAGTCCGAACTGCTGAGGCGTATGCTGACGAGTCTCGCCAGCACGTCACGTTTGGCTGTCGAACTATTCCTTAAGATCCAAGTGACAGTGAGAGTGAGGGTGAGGAGTCCGACGATGCTATCGAGCCGCGTAACGCGTACGACACGAAATTTCTTGTGGCATTCATGGACATGCTCAGCACCGTGGAACGCCGCTTTTGGGCTCAGGAAACAAGCACCGAGTGGTGGGATCACATCATCATGGAAGTCTGGGATGACGAGCAGTGGCTGCAGAACTTTCGGATGAGAAAAGCCACTTTCATGGGACTGTGTGAGGAGCTTGCCCCCACCCTGCGGCGCAAGGACACGAGATTGAGAGCTGCCCTGCCAGTGGAGAAGCGGGTGGCTATTGCAATCTGGAAGCTGGCAACTCCAGACAGCTACCGGTCGGTCACAAACCAGTTTGGAGTGGGAAAGTCGACCATTGGAATCGTGTTGATGCAAGTTTGCAAGGCCATTAATCGCATCCTACTCAGAAAAACCGTGACTCTGGGTAACGTGCAGGAAATAGTGGATGGCTTTGCACAAATGGGGTTCCCTAACTGTGGAGGGGTGGTAGATGGGACGCACATTCCTATTCTGGCACCACCCCACCTAGGATCCGAGTACGTTAATCGGAAGGGGTATTTCTCTATGGTTCTCCAGGTGCTTGTGGATCACCGTGGGCGTTTCATTGACATTAACACAGGCTGGCCCGGAAAGGTGCATGACGCACGCATCTTTCTGAACGCTTGGCTGTTCAGGAAGATGCAGGCCGGGACTTTTTTCCCAGAGCGGAAGATCACGGTAGGGGAAGTTGAAATGCCCATTGTGATCCTTGGAGATCCCACTTACCCGTTAATGCCGTGGCTCATGAAACCCTACACAGGGAGCCTTGACAGCAGCAAGGAACGGTTCAACTACAGGCTGAGCCGGTGCCGAATGACTGTGGAGTGTGCCTTTGGCCGTTTAAAGGGCCGCTGGCGATCTCTGTATGGGAAGGTGGACTTGGCCGAAAACAGCATCCCCGCGGTTATCTCCGCGTGCTGTGCCCTCCATAATATTTGTGAAGGGAAGGGTGAAAGCTTCACTCAGGCATGGACCTCCGAGGTTCAACACCTGGAGGCTGAATTTGCACAGCCAGAGAGCAGGGCTATTACAGGGGCCCAGCGCGGGGCTGCAAGGATTAGGGATGCCTTGAGGGAGCAATTTGAGGCTGAAAACCAGCAGTGATATCTGGTGCCCTGCACGGGAGTGAAGTGCAGTAGTTCCAATCTTTAGGAATCAGTGTCTGCTTAGCAGACAAGCAGACTTGCAGTGCCTGTTTATGTCCTGGGCTAAGGAGTCTTTTACTTTATGCAATAATAAAGAACGTTTTCAAAGCCAAAGAATCCATTTATTGAAAAGAAAAAAAAATATTTATTGAAAAGAAACAAGGGGGTGGAGTGGGGAACAGTACAATCACAGATTCGCGTATGTCCTGTCTGGTGTGCTGTGCAGTGAGTGCTGAACTTCAGGACAGCTATACTGCATGGTGATGGGGGTTGAGTGCAGAGGGTAAGGGTCGTGGTTTTCAGGGCTGGGTGGTGAAGATACTGGTGTTGGAGGCAGCGGGTGGCGTGAAGAACACGGAAGTTGGGGAAAGTGGGTTGGAGGTGACAGTGGGGCACAACGGAAAGAGTTTTGGGACAAGGGCTGTAGGGGGGGGTGGCGTTTGCGTTTGCGGTACTGCTCCTCTTTCTGCATGGCTACCAGCTCCTGGATAGCATCTGCTTGGCGCTCCAGGATGCTTATGAGCCTATCAGTGCTTTGCTGCCAGTGCGCGGTGCTTTGCCGCCGGTGCGCTGCGTTTTCCTGGCGGATCCTGCTTTCTCTCTCCCTCCAGTTCTGTGCTTTCTCATTCTCTTTAATAGATTGCCGCATCACTTCTTGCAGCATGTCTTCTTTGCTTTTTCGCGGTCTCTTCCTGAGTCTTTGCAGTCTCTGAGCAGGCGATAAGAGGGATGGCTGAGGTCTCAAGGTTGATGCAGCTGTATAGGCAAAATGCAACATTTAACAGAGGCAGCATTGTTTATACCAGACAGAGTAATGATTCCCCCCGCACTTAAGGAGTAGAAAACACACAGGGTCTACACAATAGCATAATTTTCCCGTCTGAAACAGAGCACACATATCCCACGGGAGCCTCAAAATGGTGAGTAAGGGGGACCGATTGTTTCAGGGCTGCACTGTCCTCTGGGTTTCTGTGCCTTGGGGAGAGCCAACACCTTCAGAGGGCACCTACACTGAACACTGTCCCAACATTTTCCACAGGAGTTCGTCCTGGACGATATCTTGCTGCTGAGGGTGACCTGGGAAGCAAGGGAGGGTCTTCTACAGCAATGCGGCTTCCGCCCTGGCCCATATGCAGCTTGCCTGTGTGCAGCAATGGTCCCCCCGCCCCTCGCGGCACAGTGGCGCGGACACATTAGCCTGGCTGGGACAAGGACCACGGTGGCTCTCCCGATAAACCTGCGCAAGCGCATTGCACGCGTTCTGGATGAGACATTCGAGGAGATTACCGAGGCCGATTACCGCGTTGTGATAAACCACATCAATGCACTATTCCACATCTAGGCATGCATGCCTAACCCTCCACTCCCAAAGAGCCCGCACCGAAAAAATTCCTTCCCGAAAAAACCCCCGCTTACCGGGAACCTGCTCTTCTGTTTGTCCTCCACCAAGTACCGGCCGCTGCGACTGGCTACCTTCCTCCTGGCTCGAGAAGAGCTCCTGGCTGCATGGCTCCAGGGATTCCGGGGTGTCTCCATCCGGCCCACCACCATCACTCCCGTTTTCCTCCTCCTCTTCCCCCCCCCCACACTGGCTCTGAAGTGTCCATGGTGGTGCTCGGAGTGGAGGTGGGGTTAACCCCAAGTATCGCATCCAGCTCTTTGTAGAATCGGCAGGTCGCGGGGGGAGCACCCGAGCGGCCATTTGCATCACGGGCTTTGCGGTAGGCACTCTGCAGCTCCTTCACTTTAATCCTGCACTGCAGGATGTCCCGGTCATGGCCCCTTTCCATCATGTCCTTTGATACCTTCCCGAAGGTATCCTAATTCCTACGGCTGGAGCGCAGCTGGGACTGGACAGCTTCCTCCCCCCAAACACTGATGAGGTCCAGCAAGTCGCCATTGCTCCATGCTGGGGCTCGCTTGGCACATGGAGGCATGGTCACCTGGAAAGATTCGCTGATAGCACTCCACTCCACGCCGGGCTGAGCAAACAGGAAGGGGATTTTTAAAATTCCCAGGGAATGTAAAGGGTGGGTCACATGGTTGGTTACCTGAGGCCAGGGCAGTAGAGTTTGAACTGATGACCAGAGTGGCTAGAACAGGCATTGTGGGATACTGCCAAATAATTCTGGAGGCCAGTCACAGCGCATTGGGCGGCCACACTGGCGCCGCAGCACTGCAGCGGCAGCGCAATACTTGCTATTCCTCTCGGAGAGGTGGAGTACATGAGCGCTGCAACCACGGAGATACAGCGCTGCAAATGCCTTGCCAGTGTGGACGGGGAGTGAGTTACAGCGCTGGGGGCAGCTTTACAGCGCTGTAACTCACAAGTGTAGCCAAGGCCATAGTCAGAGGAGAACTCTCGTAGCCCACACTCAGGCAAAGCTCCTAGTGCCTTCAGTGGGAGATTTGTCCATGTCAAAACAAACAGGCTGTTAGGGTTTGACCCACTTTACATCCTTTAAATCTTCAGAGCACTCTATTGTAACTAACACCTTTCCCCAATGCCATCTGAGACAGGTAAATACATCACCTTTTACATGGGGGATAACTGACAGGCTGACAGGGGAAGTGACTTATCCAAGGCCGTTCTCTGCCGGGGGCAGAAGAGGAAAAAGAACTGAAGGGGAGATAGCTTCGAAAGTGATCAGCATTGACCTAACTCTGCGCCTGCTAAAGCAACACTAAAACTCCCAAGGAGCAGAGTGAGGGCAACACAGAGCATTATTTTTAAAATCCTGCCCTGAATTCTTTATTCCCAGTCCTACCCTTATTCATCCAAAACACTTTAACTTATTTGTTACCGTATGCAGAGTGAATCTTGGCAGAGAAATGACTGGCTAATTTTCTACAATCCCATGAGTACTAGTGGGTACTCACTCAATTGAAGTTGCCACAAATATAAGCCTGGGTAGCAAAGTCAGTCAGCTGCTGATTTATTTCTCTCTCTATCTCACTTTATATTTCATTTATATTCTTAAAGTGAATTGTGTTTAACGAGAACATAGGATGTAGACAGTGAAGAGCCACAGATACCTCAGAAAATATTGGAAAACATTCATTTTAGACAAAATGTTGTCAATATGAGATTTCTTCCCTCCAGGGATATTTGCATGAAAACAGGATTTTTCTTGCTTTGGAATGATTTTCTTCCTAGTGGTTGTTTCCTACCTGAAATCTTAATATTTTGGGATAGCAGCTTCCAGGGCTACCAGTTGGGGTGTCAAATAAGTAAAGATTCTGACCAGTTGTGTGCCAACCTTTCGTTTAAAAAAACAATACTGACTTTCAGTTTTTATTGTAGATCCAAAACATAGTCTGAGCTGGGCAAAAAGTTCTCCAAGGTTTAGAGTCACTTTGGAGAATGCAGGCCAAATTACAACCTCTGACTCTTCTCAAGTTCCAGGGAAGGATATTAAAATATATGTAAAAATAATAAGATTTGTCACTCTGATCGAAGGATCTCAAAGCACTTTACAACCATTAATTACGTTAGCCTCACTAAAGCTTGGTGAAGATTTACAGGTGTGGCATGAATTGGATTTATGCCCTGATACTTCCCCCACAAATAAATAGCAGGTCGAATATTTAAACTGTGCCTGTATGTTCAACACTCAGATTGCTGGGAGTTGGAATTAAGGTTGTGTGTTCTACTGTGAGGGAGATTAATGTGGTATGTGTAGTGTGTTTCCTCTTCTGCTGGAGGCAGAAGGAAGTTCCTGATGATGCATAGTCAGTCTGTCTGTGGAAATGTGCTGTGTAGGGGTTAAGGTTTGATTGAGAGGTGTCTCACAACTTGGCATTTCCTTATCTTTAAGGGTTTGCATGGGGGGAATGTGACAATTAACTAACTGTATTCCTTTTTTAAAAGTAGATTTTGTTTATTGAATGTATTGTTATTCACTTGTCACAGATAAGGAAACTGAGGCACAGTGTTAAGTGATTTGTCCATAGATCTAGCTGGCCAGGTTTACTCACCTCCCATTCAGGGGAGTCCTTAACCACTAGGCAGTCCTGTCTGCGGCATGCCAATTGTAATGGCTTGGGCCAAAATTCACATATATTATTGCATGTGTTCAGATCTGATTTTCAAAGCAAATGGCAGAAGGTGCAAATTGGAGCTGGTTTGGGATTTCCCCCGGCGTGATTTTCTGATGAAAACTGCAGTTTCCTCAAAATCAAAATGTTGTGCGGGAAAATCTCATCAAAATATTTGGGTTTTGGTTGGGTCTATTGGACATTGATCTGTATCTGCCTCAGCCATAGTAGGGCCTCAGGGGAGTTGTAATTTGGATGCCTCAAGTCTTTGTTCTGCTAAGGGCTGGGCTCCCTCGCTGGATTAAATCTCTCATGAGTGACTATGGTCTCTCCTCTACATGAACTGCTGTGATGCATCATGGGAGTTGTAGTCTGGCTGGAGTGCCCAGCCCATAGCAAATGGGGGCATACGGCACCCGAACTACAATTCCCACGAGTCACCGCAACAGCTCAGGCAGACATAGGTTAAAATAGAAATGAAATGTTCAGTTCAATGAAATGACATGAATTTTCAAATAGAATTTTTTGTAACTTTTTGTTCTGTTTAACAAACAGACACACAAACAAGATGTTTCAACTTTTTGTCCTAATTTGGGGCAAAATCTAGTGTTGAATTATAAGAATTTGCTGAGGATGGAAATTCTGCTTTTCAATCAGTGCTAATAAACAGGAAGAAAGTTAAACCTGTAAACAACAAAGGTTCTACTTTAATTCAAGTGACATTTGTAGTAATATTAACATGTAACAAATAGAAGAAATACAAAAAATGAACCTGCATAATAGCTAACAGGAATTGTCTTCAAATAAGATGTTCTTCATGAGGCGTCAGTGGGACTTAAATACTTTTCAAGTTTTTTAGTTTAAGTTTCCCTCAGAAAACAAGCTACATTTTGGCTGGTTTCCCGAAAAAGGATTTTGGTTTTACAGTACCATCCCAAATCAATTTTCATAAGACCAGCACAATCAAATCCCTTCTCTGCTGTAAAAGCAAAAGATAAATAAATAAAAGTGGCATTAAAAGGTGCTTTTCTCTCCATCAAAGTCTTTCAGTTTTGATAATATTCAAATGAAGGTTTTTTGTAGTCATGTATCATTTGTTTATGCTTCTGAATGATACAGTGACAGTCCTTTTACATTTTTGTGTGATTCAGGCTTTTCAACAGACCAAACCAGACTCTGTTGTCCATTGTCGTGTGATTCTGAGCAATGTTTGTCCCTTTGTTCTTTGGAGTTCCTTTCTGTAGCTCACATTTTAGGTGGGATAAATACATTGAAGTGTTGCCTACCGCTTAGAAGCAGCCTCCAGAAAACTGATTGAATCACATCCGTTAAAATATATAAACACAAGGCCAGCCATGAGGTTTCCTCCTCCTTATGGAGTGTCCTTATGGTAATATATCAAAGCTTGAGGAGATGTAATAAACATCATGGCAGCTCCAGAGAGAGAGAGAGAATGGGCTCCTGGTTAAAAGGCTGAACTCTGGGTTCAGTTCCTGGGTCTGCCACAGACTTGCTGTCTGACCTTGGGCTAGTCACTTGAGTCTCTCTGTGCCTCAGATTCTCATCTCTCTAAGGCTTGGTCTACACTACACAGTTAGGTCGACGTAAGCCACCTCGCATCGACCTAGTCATTCATGTGTCTACACTTAAATTTGTCTCCCACCAATGTATCTGCCCCATTATAGCGATGCAGGAACACCACCTCTCCCAGCATCCTTGAGACATGGTTCGATTGAGGTTGACGCAGCATGCGTGTCGACACTGCATTACTTATGTCGACTCTAGCAGTCCTGCAGCAGCTGTCCCACAATGCCTGACACTGACCTCTCTGGTCACAATTGTTAACTCCACTGACAAGGGTCACAGAGACCAGAAGGCCCCATCCCTGTTAAAGCTCCCCAAATTTTTGAAAAGCCTTTTCCTGATTGTTCAGTTTGGCGAGCACACCTAGCGGCTCTCTATCGTTGTGTGCAACTGTCCAGCTCACCATGCCGGTTACACGCTCCAGACGCACTCCAGCTTGGGATAAACAGAAGATATTGGATCTCCTGGGCTTGTGGGGAGAAGAGGCTGTGCAGCTGTAGAAATGTGGACATCTATGAGCACATCGCATGAGGGATGCAGGAGAATGGGCATGACAGGGACCAGCAGCAGTGCCGCGTGAAAGCGAAGGAATTGCATCAGGCATATCAGAAGGCCAGGAAGGCCAACAGTCAATCCAGTGCCCAACCACCTGTCTGTTTTATGAAGACCTGCATGCCTTGGCGAAGACCACACCGTCACTCCGCGGACCACCATGGATACCTCTGAGGAGGGATGTCCCTTGAATCCTCCTGAAAGATCTCAATGAAACTTTTGTGGAAGTAGTCTGCGACCCTCTCCCAAAGGTGTATAACGTTGGCAACCTTATTTCTTCCTCCGCAGTAAGACACTTTCCCACCCCAGTCAGTGATAACATTGCCAGGTGCTATTGCAGTACACAAGCTAGTAGCATATGGGCCTGGACAGCATTAGGATACCAGCAACAGCTGTGCTCTGTGCCTTTGTTACCCTCAGGAGTGAGATATCCGCTAAAATCACCACCGCCTGGGGAAAATGTTGCCAGTATTCAGTGCCATTGCCCTATGCTCATAGTTTCAAGCAACCAAGCAGTTCCCTCCTCATTTTCCTCACCTCTGGAGTGCTACACTCACCATGGTTGGAGCATTGAGCGGTGCCGTGCACAAGCACTCTGAAGCAGAAGTGTCAATAAGCGTGTCTTGTTTAAAACTTTATGGGAGCAAGGAAAGGGAGTTCTGAATCTTAACTTTCGCTTTCCATTTTGACTGTACCGACAATGGTACCTCTTGGTGGTTAATCTGCACCTGCTGCCATTGTGGCCTTGAGCAGTTCCCCCTCCACACCCATGGAATGCCTGAGCCACATGAGTAGAACGAAGAGGACTTGGAATGACATGTTCAGTCAGATCCTGCAAACCAGTGCTGCATCAGACCTTGAACAAAGGGCTGGAGGGTGAACATTGCAGACAGCCTGGAGAAGAAAAGAGCAGACAGGAGAAAGTCACAGCAGGAAAAGGAAAGGGAGATGCACCAGGACATAATGGGGCTTTTCCAGCAGTAAACACAGATTCTGCAGACTCTTGTGGACCTACAGGTAAAACAATCCCAGGCTTGCCTCCCTTTGCAGTCTATAGAGAACTCCATTTCATCACCTCCCTACATCCCCCCTCAACATTCCACGTGGCATCAGGGGCCACATCCTTACCCCCTTCCACTCCATCCTGGGGGCATTACAAACAACCACAGCTTCACATACGCTGACCTGTGAAAACCACAGTTGCTGTATATGTAGGTAAAATGTACATGAATGTTCCTTCCCCTTGTTAAGTTCTCTTCCATTATATTAAGTTTTGAATGTATTTGCTTTTAAATTGCACTGATTTTTTTTTTTGCACTGGTTTTGTTACTGAATAAAAGTCTGTTATTTGGAAAATAATTGATCATCATTAGTTCACAACGTATGCTGCAGAATGCCTTGCAGTTCTCAAAGCACCCACTTGTGTTACTGTACAACATGACACAACTCACAGGGTCAATGAAAAACATAGTGTAATAACCTTAAATGTACAGCAAGCTCTACAAAATTAATAGGTGCATTGACCGTGTTATGTTCATAGATGTACACCAAGCACTATACATCTCCTAACAGCGCCAAAGCAGCAAGGCCAGGTAGAGCACAGTACACCACAATGCATTTTGTGGCTGATTGCTAAAATGCTCTTTCAAAGCCTCGGTGAGCTATATAGCTCCGTGTTGAGCTCTTCTAATAGCCCTTGTGTCTGGTTGTTCCAACTCAGTGGACATCCACTCCACCTCCGCCCCGGAGGCAACTTTTCCACCTTTGCTTCACAGATATTATGCAGGATGCAGCAGGCAGCTATAACCACTGGAATGTTTTTTTTTTCCCCACTGAGATCCAATCTTGTGAGTAAACAATGCCAGCGTTCCTTCAAACTACCAAAAGCTCATTTCACTGTCATTCTGCACGTGCTGAACCAGTAGTTGAATCTTTCCTTAGTGCTGTCGAGGTGGCCAGTGCTGTCAAGGTGGTCTGTGTATGGCTTCATGAGCCAGGGGTACGCTGGGTCCCCCAGGATAACTATTGGCATGTCAACATTCCCAGTGGTAATCTGCTGGCTAGGAAAGAAAGTCTCTGTTGTAGCTTTCTGAACAATACTGCATACTTAAGGAAGCAAGTGCCATGCACCTTCCCTGACCAGCCAACACTGACGTTGATGAAATGTCCAGGTGATGCACCAATGCTTGTATATCTATAGAAAAGTAGCACTTTCTGTTGATGTACTCTGCAGCACAGCAGTCTGGTGCTAAAATAGGGATATGCATTCTGTTTATTGCTCCACCGCAGTTCAGGAGCCCCGTTGCTGCAAATCCATCCACTATGTCCTTCGCATTGCCGAGAGTCACAGTTCTGCCTAGCATGACATGATTAATGGCCCTGCACACTTGCATAACAATGGCCGCCACAGCAGATTTTCCAACTCCAAAATGATTTCCCACTGACCGGTAGCAACCTGGCTTTGTAAGTTTACACAGTGCAATCACCATTCGCTTCTCCACTGTCAGTGCAGCTCTCATTTTGGTGACCCTGAGCTGGATGGCTGGGGTGAGCTCAACACACACACATCCAGGAATGTGGCCTTGCACAGCTGAAAATTCTGCAGCCACTGCTCATCATCCCAAGCCTCCTCTACGATGTGATCCCCAATCAGATCTCATTTCTCAGGCCCAGAAGCAGCACTCCACCATCTGCAAGTGCTCTGTGAATGCCACCAACAGCCTTGAACTGGTTCTCACTATATCCCACAGCAACCTGTCCTCCAAGAAATTGTCATGTTCCACACTGATTTGGTTCCTCTTACTGTTCTGCAAATACTGGAGGATCGTGTGTCCTGTACTTGCAATGCTTATGAGAATAGTGCCGGCTCCATGCTTCTGTCAGAGATGGCAGACACGAGAAGGGCCACACAGGTTCATGGGATTTTTTAAAAAGGCACAAAAGTTATGGCATCTAGATGACATCATAGGATGGACACAGTTGCACACTGGGAAGTTGACACCTTGCTCCCAGTCACCCCTGCGCAACTTGTTTCTGCCCCACCATGCATTGCCAAACTTCCCAAATGACAGTGCGCTGGATGCTGGCAGGTTGCACGTTGGGATCCCTCCCCATGCTGCATTGCATTGTGCATCAACACAAGCACTGCTGTTGAGTATGCCCAGCACTGACTCAAGGAACCAAGCATGCACCCACACAAGCAATACACTAACTGTGGTGGCTTTATGCTGACCGTAACTTGCATCAACCAAGGTTTGTAGTGTAGACATGGCCTAAGATGCTAAACATGTACTCAAGGTGGCTAGCCCCTCATGCTGCCATGACTACACTTCTGTTTTTAATGTGCTAACTGCATCAGAGCAAATGGGGGTATGTCTCCTCAAGGTGATATTTACACCTCCAGCTCCAAATGTACACGTATCCTTATTGCGTGTCTTCAGTGCTTTGCACTCTTGGGCCTGTTCTACACTACAAAATGAGGTTGACATAAGTCGCGTTAAGTTGATCTAATAATGTATGTGTCTACACTACCGAGACCTTTCCGCGACTTAAGTGGCCTGTAAAGTCGACTTCTGTACTCCATGTCTGCGAGAGGCATAGCGCTTGATTTGACATCCATGGGTCAACATGGGGATAGCGTTGTGTAATTTGAATGAATTGGCCTCCAGGAGGTGTCCCACAGTGCTCCGCTGTGACTGCTCTGGAGAACACTTTCAACTCCACTGCACATCGCCCAGGTATACAGGAAACAGCTGCTCCCCTGTTAACTTTTGAAGCCCCAGGAACTTTTGAATTTTCATTTCCTGTTCAATCAGCGTGGAGAGCTCGCCGGAGACTCAAGGCTGCAAACATGCTCCAGCATGGAGTACACAGGAGGCGGTGGATCTTACTGCTTTGTGGGGTGAAGAGTCTGTGCAGGCAGAGTTCTGATCCAGCAGAAGAAACACTGATATCTATGCCAAGATCGCGCGGGGCATGGAGGAGAAGGGGTACACCAGAGACATGTAGTAGTGCCACGTGAAAATAAAGGAACTTGGGCAAGCGTACCAGAAGACAAGGGAGGCGAATAGTTGTTCTGGTTCTGCCCCACAGACATGCCACTTTTATGATGAACTGCATGCGATTCTCAGTGGCACCACTACCCCAAAACGCTCCATGGATACCTCCTTGGAGCCCCGGGCGACCTCGAGCAACAACGAGGAGGACATTGTTGACAAGGAAGAGGAGTAGGAGGAGGACAATGTGAGGCGGGCAAGTGGAAGATCCATTCTCTCCAACAGCCAAGAACTGTTTTTAACATTTCCAGTGAAACTGTAGGGGTTACATTCTATTATTTTTTATGTTTAATCTGAACAAAAAAGTAGGTGTAGTGGGCATTGGTGGCCACTTCAGCTACGCAGAGGCTACTCTCCAAAAAAGATTGTTTATGTGCACTGCGATGGCCCAGGAATCCTCCATAGAGATCTCTAGGAAGCTTTCATGGAGGTACTCTGCAATCCTTTGCAGAAGGTTTCTGGGGAGGGCTGCCTTATTTCGTCCACCATGGTAGGAAACTTTCCCGCACTCAGTATTAACTCTGCTGGCATCATTGTAGCATACAGCATTGCAGCATAAGGACCAGGTCTGTACCCAGACTCTTGCAGCATCTTCTCCCTTGCCACCTCTGTTACCCTCAGGAGACTGATATCACATAGCGTCACCTAGGGAAAACGGGGGAAGTTTTCAATGCTAGCCCTTAAACCGCAAACAATTCAACAAGTAATCCACCCCCCATTTGGTGAAATATGGTTCACACAACCACGCTTTCCAAAATGTGCCATGGTTGTGGCTGGAAGGTATCGCTGTGTTTTGCAAGCAGCATTGAAAAAAAAAGGGGGGGGCAGTAGCTTCCTGTTTGTCTCTGTTCACCCCTGGTGCTGCTTTTTTAACAAACAAACTATTTGGGGGGCTTTACACTGGTTCCTGTCCTCAAGCACCATCCGCGTTGCTAGAGAAAAGGGGGCTTTTCTCAAGTTCCAACCTGGGATCCCAAGGATGTTTTCACAAAAGCAGCAGCACCAGACCTCTTGCCCATGCCTTGTGGCCTTACTCACCCTGGCTGGAACAGCAAACCGACTCCTGCTATAGCCAGTGGTTGTGATTATGTTGTGGCTTGCAGTGAAGTGTATTGAGGGGTGGTTTTTTAAATAACAAAAAATTAACCTTGCACCAGAAACAATGTATGCACTGTCAGTGCTACCCTTGTGCTTTGCATTCCTTGCAGCTGAAACCTTGTTCGTCGGCGCATCCTCCACACCAGGACATAAATTTTCCCAGATTAGAAGGCGGAAAAAGAAGACTCGGGAGGACATGATCAATGAGTTAATGCCTCCGAGAGTGATAAGAGCATGGAAGATTGCACTGTCCGAGGACATGGACAGGAGAGCATGCAGGGAACAAGAGTGTGCCACGCAGGAAGAGATTCTGTGAATTATGAAGGAGCAATCAGACATGTTGAGGCATCTGGTTGAGGTTCAAGAAAGGCAGCTGGATGCTAGAGTTCCTCTGCAGCCTATGCTGAACCTGCTGCCATCATCGCCAAGTTCTACATCCTCCTCCTCTAAACATATTATGAGGCGGGGGGTGGGAGTGGAGTTTGCTATCTCTTGCACTCAACACCAGGGGTGGGTACAAGAACCTGAAGGAGCCCATTCCCAGACCTTCTATTGTTATTGCAGTGCATCTGTAAGCAATCTTTCCTTGTTTCTCCCTCCACAGTGTTATCAGCCCTTTTGCCCCAGGTTATCTTACCTTTTTTTGCTGTCTGTGCGTGTATAATAAAACTTAACAGATTGACGAGACAAGGCTCTTTATTCATTCATTCACACAGTGATTGGTGGAGGTGGAGTTTACGGGGAAGAAAATGCAATGGAGGGGACAGTTTGGAAGGAACAACACATATAAGTGTCACATTATTCTGGCTCATTTTTGAAACTGGTTTTCAAAGCCTCATGGAGATGCTGAGCCACTCTATGTGCTCTTCTTATTGCCCTCGTGTCTGGCTGCTCAACATTGGCTGCCAGGTGATCTTCCTCAACCCCCCATCCCAGCAGAAACTTTTCTCCCTTTGTTTCTAGATATTATGGAGCACACAGCAGGCAGCAATAGCAATGGGGATGTTGCTTTCACTGAGGTCTAACCTACTAAGCAAACAACGCCAGCAACCTTTTAAACGTCCAAAGGCACATTTCACGACCATTCTGCACTTGCTTAGCCTATGGTTGAACCAAGCCTTACTGCTGTCCATGCTGCTGGTGTACAGCTTCGGGAGCAAAGGGTAGGCTGGGTCTCCCAGGATCACGATTGGCATTTCAACATCACCAATGGTTATTTTGCAGTCTGGAAAGGAAGTCCCTGCTTGCAGCTTCTGAACAGACAAAATTGATGTCAGTGAAATGGCCCCTGAGATCCACCAGTGCTTGCAACACCATTGAGAAGTACCCCTTTCAGTTTATGTACTCTTTGGCAAAGTGGTCTGGTGCCAAGATAGGGATATGTGTTCTGCCTATAGCCCCACTGCAGTTAGGGAACCCCATCGTGGCAAAACCATCCACTATATACTGCACATTGCTCAGAGTCACTACCCTTCTTAGCAGAAGTCTGTTATTGGCCCTGAACACTTGGATCACAACAGATCCCACGGTAGATGTACCCACTCCAAATGATGCCCCACTGACCGGTAGCAGTCTTGCGTTGCAAGCTTCCACAGAGCTATTGCCACTCGCTCCTCCCCTGTCAGAGCAGCTCTCATTTTAGTATGGCTGTGCTTCAGGGCTGGGGAAAGCTCTTCACACAGTTCCTGGAAAGTGGCCTTAGCATTCGAAAGTTCTGCAGCCACTGCTCATCATCCCACAGCTGCATAATGATGCAGTCCCACCAGTCAGTGCTTGTTTCCCGGGTCCAGAAATGGCGCACAACCGTGTCAAGGTGATGTATGACTGTCACCAGCAACTGCGAATTGCTCCACTCTGTCTTCCAGCAGGGCTGATTGCGTGGCATTACATTGTTCCGCATGGCGGCTCCCGTATCGGCTATGTAAATATTGCAGGATAAGGCACGAGGTGTTTGTAATGCTCACAAGAACAGTATACAGCTGAACAGGGTCCATGCTTATCAAGCTATGGCGTCCGTGCAGCTAACCCAGGCTTATGAAAAAGGCTTGATTTGTTTGCCATTGATTTCAGGGAGGGAGAGAGGGATGTAAGAGCATCATGGGAGGCTAACGCCAACGTTTTGGTCCCATAAGGCACTACAACCCCAACCCAAAATTCCACTCGGCTACATGCACTCTGGGATAGCTACCCACAATGCAGTGCTCCGTGCGGCGATGCAAGCCCTGCTCGTGAGGATGCACTCCGCCGACACAATGAGTATAGTGTGGTCACACAAGATTGACTTGCTTCAATCGAAGGCTCGACGTCGACTTACATAAAGTCGACTTAACTTTGCAGTGTAGACATAGCCTTAGAGATGCAGTACAAAACCTCTCAGCCCAGGAGAAGGCGAGGCGAAGCTGGCTGTACACTGATACTGTGCACTCCTGGTTCTGAGCAGCTCTGGATTCCAAAATGGTCCATGGGTTAATTTAGGATTTCAGCTGCCCATGGCAAACTTTCTGAGTGGGGCACCACCCACTATCACTGTATCAGATAACACTCTAGCCCCAACCTCTTCAGCGCCACCCCGAGCACTATCCATACAATAGGACTAATGGGGCAGCCAGTGGCTGCCTTTCACAATGCCTGTGCTGGGGGTATATTCCCTCCGACAGTTCTGAGATTTTTTATAGCATAAAGTCACCCCTCAGATGTTCATATTCCCGTGAAAAAAAATACAGTGTGCCCAGTGACCAGGACACAGCAGTCGAGGCTAGTGGTTAGAGCAAGCATCAAGCCTCATTGTGAGAGCAGGAGCCAGATGCCAGAGCCAAGGGTCAGAGCCAGATCAGAAGTCATGATCGGTGCCAAGGGTCAGAACCAGGTTACCTGGAGTGAGATAAGGCAGGGGCAAGACAGAGGCAGGGCTATTTCAGCCATGAGCAAATGCTTTGAGCAGCTGCTGAACTGCTGGTGCTGCTGCTGGGCTTAAGAGCCAGTCTGCTGACTCTTCCAGCCAATCCACAGGGTAGCCAAGTAGACAGCCTGCTACAGGCCAGCTGCACTCATTAGAGTGCCCCGGGATCTGGCTCGGCTGCAGGCCCTGATTCCTGACACAGTGAAATTAATAAAATCACTGGGAAGGAGGTGAACAATAAATATGGACTAGGCTTCTTGTCGTACAAGGAAGAACTAAAAACCAGGCAGGATGAGCGGATAACTCAGGGGCTTTCCAATAGGCTGTGGAGCCCCTCACATTACAACATTACAGCTTTCAACTCCAGGCCATGATGGCAGTAGGGAAAGATGTTGCCTTTTGATGGCACAAGTAAAGGTTTTCAGGATTAGGCCCAAAGTTACTCTTCGAAGTTCATAAGTTACTTTCCTGGCTTGATTGTTGCAGTGGGGTTCTAGCTGCTCTCCTTGCTTCACTTGAAATGTCCTATGGGTGTCCCCGGTAGGGCTGTGGAAGAAGAAAAGAAGAGATTGCCCTCCTGAAAATCCATTATAGGTTCTATGTTGAGCCCAGTGAATGCTCAGAAAGGACTTTGGAACTGCTGCATGAAATACTCAGATGTGATTAATAAAACTCGAAGTTTATGTACCTCACTATCTACTGAGATGCTGGGCCTTGATTTAAGCAGCTTCCCAATAAAATAGGGCATAACCCTATTGGAACTGCAGTCTGTTCAAAGATGTGTGGCTTAACTGATCTAATGGGGTTCTGGTTTGGTTTGGGTTTTTTTCTTTGTGACTCAGTTGTTTCCAATCCATCGTTATCTACCCATTGGGTTTTTTTAAAGCTAATTCCAGGTGTTGATGTTAATATTTAAGACCCTGCATTTTGGATCATCATGTTGTACGTGGTTGACCCGATTTCTCTTTCTAAACCTATCTACAACCTGCCATCTCTTTCTGAGCTACCACTCAGGATTTGAAAGAATGGGAGCATAAAGTTAGGCTCCTACATCTGTTAAAACGTCTGAGAAAGTGGCCTGAGTTTTAAAAGTGCTGAGCACTCAACAGGTCGTATTGACGTTACAGGAGCCATTGGGTGCCTAGAGCTTGAAGAACAGGCCATTCTCTTAGCTGCCCTAACACAGCTTTTGGAGCTTAACTCTAGACTCCCATTTTTTTAAACTCTAGGCCCTAGTAACTTCATTTTCCCCCTTTGAGATACCAAATATTGGATATTTTCCATGTCCCATGGAATTCTTCCCCTTCGTGAGATGTGTGGTGTTGACTTGTTATGTGAGTTTCAAACAAAGCCTAAGACTTTTTAATTTGGCTTAATACCCTTCTTATTTCATGCTATTATACGATGTGCTTGTGAAAAATACTTTCTTAAATATGCAATAAATTCTGCCTGGAGGGTAGCGGGAACAGAAACTGATTCTTCAGTAACTCTGACTTTTAGTAAGTGTCTTTTCCTGTTGTTTCTCCTTTTAGCTTTGCTCGTCCAGGAAAAGGGTCGTGGCTGGGTAAAGGCAGCCTGGAGACAGGACCAGACCAGTCCAGTATGTCATTGGAGAATCTAGTGTTCGGAGCTGGCTACTGCAAACCGACTTCATCTGAGGTAAGGGCGGGCAGGCAACAATGGAACGGTTACATTTTGACTTGCCATCTATGCACTCAACTGTGACTTGGATTATCTATGCAGGTACAGGGAAATGTGAAGGAGTAAGAACCCTTCTAACAGCCCTATATGGGATGCCCAGACTTTGGGTCCGAGTGTGCAGTCCCCACCCTGGAGCAAAAGGGCAGCGGGTGTTAGAGAATGAACAGAGGCTTTCCTTCTCGCCCTCTGCTCGTTTTCCAGCGTAGCTGAGCCACTGAGGAGGGTATTGTGAATTGCTGTTGGTAAAAGACAAGAAACAATTTACAATTCCCTCTTGGAGGACGGAGGAAACCGGGGAGTAATTATGCCTCAGAGCATTGTCCGAGTCACCATGCCTCCTGTACAGCGTAGGCACATCCCCTTGCTCCAAGCAGCACCTAGAGTAACAGTGTATGACGAGGCTTGTTGCTATATTAGTGACCTATCAAAAGCATCGGAATAGCAGGATTGTTACGTTCTAGACAGTGGTTTCAATCTGTGGTTGGGTCCGTGGACTGCGTTTCAGGAGTCTGTGTGGTCTGCAGATCCCTGAGGGTTTGTAGACTATGTCTAAGATTTCCAGAGGGTCCAGACCTCCATACAGATAATTTGACTACTAATTAGTCCATCTGTTAACTATTTAAATTTGCATGACGAGGAGTTACCAAGGGCTGTAATGTAACGTTCAATGGTCTCATTTGGCAGTTGGTTTCTTGTAAAGAAAACATACTTTTCCCAAGTGGTATTCTATGGATCAAAGTAAGCCTGCAATTTCAAAATTACTTTATATATGAGTGGGTAATATCCTTTATGTAGAGCTGTAAAAAAATAGGGAGGTATTTTCAACGGAACATTTTGGTCTCTTGTCAAAATACCAAAAGCCAAAATATTTTTGTCTAAAACTGAAATATTTCAATTCAAAATGGTTCCAGCATGCCTCATGGCAGTTGTAGTTTTGGTGCCTTATGCTCCCGTTGTCTACTGTGAGCTGGGCTTTCTGGTCAGACTACATCTCCCATGATGCACCACTTTCTCTCTTCATGAGGGGAAGGCTGTGTGTCATAGAAGTCCTTGACTGTGATCCATCATTGGAGATGCAGTCCAGCCAGAGAGCCCATCCTATAGAAGAGAACAGGAACATAAGGCACCCCAAACTACAACTCCCATGAAGCATGGTGGCACCATTTCAAATAAAAAATATTTCAGGTTTTTGGGGGGAGGTGGGGAAATGGTTTTCAGGTGTTTGGTTTTTTGATGAAATATTGTTTGTTTTTTGGTGTGAAAAGCAGATATTTTTCATGAACAATTTCATTTTCATCACAAAGTCCAATTTTCCATCAAAAAAAAGTTTCAAAAACAGAAATTTCATGTTCCCAGTGGAATGTACTGTAAGTCTCCAGTGCCGCCGCACCTGCCATATAAATCAGCAAGGAGTGTTTCACCCTTTCTGATTTCTCTTCAAGAACGCTGGCTCCCAGGCAAATCTGGAAGTTCTGCAGCTGGTGAGCTGGTGTTACAGGTCCCCCTCTGTGCCCAATCCGGGAAGGATCAGAGTCGGTTACAGCCTCAGATAGAGGCCCCTGGCTCTTTAGCTTACACTGTAGCAGCTCATGCTTTTAACTCTGGAATCCCTGGTGTGTCAGTCAAGATGGTGGCAGCTTGTGGTGTTTAAATGCTGCTTGTGATTATTAGAACTGGGAGCACTGGCTGTTGGGAGTCTGAAAGGACAGGAAACAGGAAGGAGGGGGTAGGAGTTGAGGAGGCGGAGTGAGAGTTACAAAGGGTGCAGCTACAACTTGGTAAAAAGGTTTCCACTGTAAAAATAAAGTCCTGTTGAAGTTTGTTAGTACCTTGCCTGATTAATACAACACAGCTGCACCACCTCCTTCTGTTCCTTGCTAGGTCCCCTACCAGACTGAGGTATTCTGACACCACCCCAGCAGAGGCAGGATGGGACAGTGTGTACCCCTGCACACAGAGTCTGGAGGTAGTGTTGGGGGTCAGATTTCAGAGTCAATGCCCCGTGGAGATAAGTGGAGCAGTGATACCCTTTGAGTTTCATCTCAAGCCGTCTGCAGAGTCAGACGCTGCTGAAGTTATGCTCCAGCTTCATTTCATCCATTTTGTGCTGAAAATTCTGTTTTCTTCCGCCATTATGCACCTGTTAAACTTGGTGTTTCCTGCTTCTTCTTTTCATTTCTAGCCAGTCAGCAAACATCTTTCCTGATACTTTTCATCCTTTCTTTTTCTGAGCATTTCTTCTTTGCTGGCTGTGGCCTCTGGTACCTGCTGACCTAGAAAGAAAATATATCACAAAGAAAGAAAGAAGGCATTAGCTTTGCAAAAGAAGGACTAAAGCCCAGCTGTTTCCTTTTAAAGGGCAGATATTTTGCATGTTTTCCCTTTCTCCCTTTGAAGCTAGTTAAGGGCTTGAGGGCTCTTATATTCCGTGCTGCATAAAGAAAACTTAATCCTACCAAAGAGGAAACTGAGACCTGAGACCTCCAGAGACCTGAAGTGCCTGCAGGATCTTTCTGCTAGATTTCATAACATTTTTCTTTTTTGCAATGTTTCAGAGTAGCAGCCGTGTTAGTCTGTATCCGCAAAAAGAACAGGAGTACTTGTGTCACCTTAGAGACTAACAAATTTATTTGAGCATAAGCAATAGATCCTGTAGTGTATTATAAGAAAAATGGCTGTTTACAAGCTCGGGACATGATTTTGATCTTGGCTATGCTGGTGCAATTCTGGAGTATATCCGTTGGCTTCTGTGGCATCTATCTGGAATTACACCTTGTAATTGCGATCAGAAGCTGATTCATTTGTGGAAAGGAGTTTCATGGGTGTAATTTAGAGCAGAGTTTTAGCCCTGAATGTTAATTTTAGATTGGAATTGTTCTGTATTTTTGGGCCCCTTGCTCTCTTCTTAATGTCAGTCCAACACTTCAGATACATTTTTAATATGAAAAGGGAGGCATTTAAAATACGTCCACAATGGTTGGTGTTAAAAGAACAGACACTTTTTGATGTTGCTAATTTGAATCTTAATTAGCAATGACAGGGAATCTAACAAATGTCCATTCCATTTGTGCTTCTGCAACTGTAAGAGAGAATACACCATTCTAATGCTCTGCTTTTCGGGGTATTGAAAAGTACGTTTAATCATCAGAGTTTGGAGACTGTTTGGGATGATTGCTGTTCATTGTCTGCCATTTACAGTAAAACAAAGACTGTTAGTTAATATGTACACAGAACTATAAATGGTTTCCTTCAAGTATTATGATCCAGCTAATCTAACAGCCATGTAATAATGGCAATATTTTTTAGTGGTTACTTCAATGTCTTTCATTAGTTGTTTCTTTTAGATATGGTGTGGGCAGAGGGAAGCAGTGTTATGATCTGGATTAGGTTCAGAGTTTGAGATTGAGGCCAGTTGGGGGACTAAGGTTCAAAGATGATGGCAAAAAAAAATCTTGAAAATTTGTCCCATTTTCTTTTATTCCAGATGGTGGAAATATCTTGACATTAGCTATTCCTATGAGATTTCAAATATGTGAAAATCAGAACCAGAAAAGAGGCCACTTCTGGTTTTGATTCTTAACCAAATCCTTAGGGATTTGTTCAGATTTGTGTATTGATAATTGACCCCTCCCTCCTACCCTGAGTATGGATGTCCATTGAGTCTGACAATGATATCACAGCATCTTCTGGCTACACAGTAGGATCTGCAAAGAGCAAGATCAGAAACAGGAATGTATAGGCTTCCACTGAAGACTTGACATGATGCTTGGCCCTGTTTTCAAAGTGTTTACAACCTTTATAGTTGCTCTGTCCTTGACTGTGTCTTTGAAATTATCAATATTTATGTCACATGATTAGAAATTCTGCTTAAGAGAGTCTTTGATGTATTTCTGTTGACTGTTCATTTTCCAGTTTCAGTTCACCATAGAGGACTTTTTTGGGGGAGTCTGTCATCAGTGCTCCACTTAGGAAGAAAAAATCAGTTTCACACATACAAAATGGGAAGAGACTGTCTAGGAAGGAGTACAGCAGAAAGGGATCTAGGGGTTATAGTGGACCACAAGCTAAATATGAGTCAACAGTGTGATGCTGTTGCAAAAAAAGCAAACGTGATTCTGGGATGTATTAACAGGTGTGTTGTGAGCAAGACACGAGAAGTCATTCTTCCGCTCTACTCTGCTCTGGTTAGGCCTCAGCTGGAGTATTGTGTCCAGTTCTGGGCACCGCATTTCAAGAAAGATGTGGAGAAATTGGAAAGGGTCCAGAGAAGAGCAACAAGAATGATTAAAGGTCTTGAGAACATGACCTATGAAGGAAGGCTGAAAGAATTGGGTTTGTTTAGTTTGGAAAAGAGAAGACTGAGAGGGGACATGATAGCAGTTTTCAGGTATCTAAAAGGGTGTCATAAGAAGGAGGGAGAAAACTTGTTCACCTTAGCCTCTGAGGATAGAACAAGAAGCAATGGGCTTAAACTGCAGCAAGGGAGGTCTAGGTTGGACATTAGGAAAAAGTTCCTAACTGTCAGGGTGGTTAAACACTGGAATAAATTGCCTAGGGAGGTTGTGGAATCTCCATCTCTGGAGATATTTAAGAGTAGGTTAGATAAATGTCTATCAGGGATGGTCTAGACAGTATTTGGTCCTGCCATGCGGGCAGGGGACTGGACTCGATGACCTCTCGAGGTCCCTTCCAGTCCTAGAATCTATGAATCTATGAATCATCCATTCTGATAACATGAGCTGTCCATCTAAGCTGAGCTTTGATAATCAGTGCTTCCATCCTGGTTGCTTTTGCTCTTTCAGTGATGTTTATGTTTGACACTTTGTCTTACTCGTGGACCTTCAGAATAGAGTGAAGATAGCTTGTGAATTTTTTCAAGTTGCTTGATGTGTCTGCGATAAACTGTCCATGTTTGCCTGTATAAAAGGGATGCTATCACCACTTTATTGTATAGCATCAGTTTTGTTGACAGTTTGGTGATATGCTGGTTGAGTATCCTGTGGTGACTTCTTCCAAAAGGCTGGTTTGCTTTTCATATTCTGTTTGATAGTACTTGATCCAGGGAACCATCCCTTGAGATAGTACTGCCAAGATATGTAAAGAGATGAATGTTCTTTAGTTTTGTACCATCAATGCTGATGTTTGGCTCAGTGATAGTACTTGATGGAGCTGTTTGGAAGACGGCTTCAGTTTTTTCCAGGCGGATGGTGAGTCCAAACTGTTTAGTTTCCTCTGAGAACCTGTCAAGAATAATTTGTAGGTCACTTTCACTAAGACTACTAAGTGGAGAAAAATCAACCACAGAAAGGGTTTCACATATGAGTTCCTGAAGGACTTTTGTCTTTGCAGTAAACCTTTGGAGATTGAAATGTTTTCCATCAGTTCTGTACTTTATGTACATGCCCGTTTGAAGATTGCCAGATCCGTAATTCAGAATGGCTGCAAAGAAGAGATCAAAGAGGATTGGTGCCAGCACGCTGCCTTGTTTCACCCCATTAGACATGAGAGATGTTTTAGGGAGGTCATCATCTGAGAATACTTTTGAAGTCATGGCTTTGTGGAATTGATTGTCATGCTACCAAATTTGGGTAGAGGATTGTATGGGATGCAAAAGCAGAAATAATACCTCTCGCCCTGAAATTTGAAAAGGGTTTGCACACAAAGCCCCACTTTGTCCATGTCTGTGTTTTGTTGTTGTTGTTCTTTGTTTTTTTAACAGACGCTTCATTGTTTTGTTAAAAGCTAGGTAATGAAGGAGTTAGGACCCCCTAGTTCTGTTCCCAGCTTTCCATCTAACTTGCTGTGTGACCATGGACAAGTCACCTAGGGCCGGATATGCACAAGAGGTCTCTAAGTTTGGTTGCCAAAATTTAGATCCCTAATGTAGGCTCATTGCATTGGCAGGGTCAATAGGGAGACCAGAGACATACTCAGCATGGAGACTGAATTACCCTTCCACAGCTACAGACACCTAGATAGCTCTCATCACTCTAGTATCTGAACGTTGGGCTGAAGACCATTGATGAGGTTTGTACTGCAGCAGCCCGTTGTTCTTGCTCAGTGGATAAAAAGTCCCAAGTGCTATCAATTTTGCTCATTTAAAAAATGATTTTCAGTGTTATGGATACAACGATCCACATTTTGGGGGTTCTGGTTGTGGGGACTGATTAGGTCTTTTACATTAATCAGAAAAAAACTACTCCCTGTTAATGTCTCTGCATCAAGTCAATGGTGCTTGTAACCTGTGATCAGATAAAACAAGCTCATGGGCAACTATAAGAGTGGTTGAAAGAGAAATAATTGGTGTTTACTCGTTGATCAATTTTCCACGTGGCTTGGTTGTGAGCTTCATAATAGTTCCACTCTATAACTGGGCACTTCATCAAATGCATTTTTGCATATACTTAAATCTTTACCTATCTTCAAAATTCAGTGTTGGTTCCTCAGGCATCTTAAAGGAGGTGGGTAGGGACAAGTGTTTCTGCTTTCTACCCTTAGGTGGAATGAGCTATGGGAGGGAGAAACTTTTTTTAGTCTCAGCCAATGCCAATGGAAATGGCTAATCACTGCCGGTAGTTGTGGTGCACCACGGTACATTTTTTCTTTCTCCAGTGGTACTTTGTTGAAAACTATCCCCACATCCCTAAAGAACACCACAATAATTCCCATAGACTGACAGTAACAGAATTCTTGAACAGAGACCAAATCAGTTCTTAACAGCTTCTGAGCCAACTGCCTTTCCAACAGCAGCACAGATGCCAACACCAGAATGGATGAGATCCATCACCTAGATGCAAACACTTTGCCACTGGCCGGTGTCCCAGACAGTAGCACTGTGGCTGAGAAATGAGAGGAGAGAATCCCTGTTTTTCCTACCACTTGCTCTTGTTTTGTGGAAACAGATCTTCACATGACATCAAGTGCTGCATCCTAGCCAAAAGGCACCATGCCAATAACAGTTATGCAGAATGTATAGGAATTAGTTCTGGTTTTGTTACTTATAATAATACAGTAGTGCCTTTAGGCACCAAGCAGGTGCTCATTGTTCTAGGTGCTGTACAAGGGAGCTCCAAGTTGCTCACAATCTATGACAAGACCCAACAGGTGAAACAAAATAATGGTCTGAGAGATAACAGTGAAGTTGGGTGCAGCTGCATGCCTTACTAGTCTCTCATTGGTCATAATAGCCCTGGGGATGCCAGCTTAGCCAATAGAAGATAACAGTGATCTGTGGGTCTCATGGCTGACACTAGAGGCATTTAAAGTCAGCAAAGCACTTCAGCACAAGATTAAATGGCATTAAAGTCAGAAGCACCCATTGAAATCAATGGAAGTTAGGTACCTAAGTACTTTTCAGGATCTTGGCCAATGGGAATTAGGCACCTGCTTTAAGTTAAGGGTGTGTGCTGACATACTTTGCTGAGTTGGAAACTAAAAGAAAACAAGGTGTTGGTTTAGGGTTTTTGCTGATTAGAGCTGGCCAAATATTGCAAAATAGTATTGGGAAACATTGAAATAAAAACCTTGAAATCAGTTCAGCTGTATTTGCACTCCTTTTCATCCATTTCCCCCAAACTTTTGTCTTGTTTTTGTTTTCAGGGTGTTAGAAGTCATGTGAACACTTATGGGTAGATGTGTTTGCAGAAGAATAAGTTGTATAGCCGTCTTGACATCTCTTTGATTTTCCTCCTCTTAATAAAAGTTCAAGTCATCCAATCAGGGAACAGAAACAAAACCACAATCAGTGCAATGGAGCTGCAATTATAATTGGCGCCTCTAGGGATTACTGTAATATAAGTAATCAGTAATAATGATCAAATATAACAAATGAAAGAAAGGGAAAGTTGATAGTAATGAATATAAATCAAAAGTTAAGAATTCTCAAAAATTGATAAGGGAAGCAAAGGGACACAAGAGGAAAGTTGTGGACAGCAGAGTTAAGGACAATAAGGAGGGTTTTTTAAAAAAATATGAGGAGCAAAAAGAATCCTGACAATGGTTCATTACTAAATGGAAATGGTGGAATTATTAATAATATTGCAGAAAAGGCAGAAGTGTTCAATAAATACTTCTGCATTTGGGAAAAAACAGATGTTGTAGTCATCATACTGATAACACTCTTTCCATTCCACCAGTATATCAGGAGAATGTAAAACAGCAGCTACGAAAGTTAGACATTTTAAAATCATCAGGTCTAGATTACTTTCATCCAAGAGTTTTAAAAGAGCTGTCCATGGCGCTCGCTGGACCATTAATGTTGATTTTCAATAAAACTTGGCACACTGGAAAAGTTCCAGAAGACTGGAAGAAAGCTAATGTGCTGATTTAAAAAAAAAAAAAGTTAAACAGGAAGACTTGGGTAATTATAGGCCTGGGAGTCTGACATAGATCCTGGGAAAGACCATGAAGTGGCTTGATTAATAAAGAACTAAAGGAGGGTAATATAGTTAATGGCACTCAATGTGGGTTTAAAGAAAATAGATCCTGACAAAGAAACTTTGAATCTCTTTTTTTCGATGAGATTACAAGTTTGGTTGATGAAGGTAATAGTATCGATGTAGTATACTTAGAGTTCTGTTGTTATGTTTATAAGAAGCACATGGGATCTTTTTCAGGGGAAAAGGCAATGCACCACATTTATTGGAAATACAACAATTAGCATATGCATTCAATCACACACACACACACACACACAGTCCCGCCAGTCGATGTTATAGTTACCAGTCCAGAGTCCGGATCAATCTAGTGGCCAGCCAGGTTCATTACAGGTATGTAGGAGCCGGGTTCTGTCGGTCGCGATACAATGCTCAAGGGCAGTCTTGGCAGGATGAACCTAAAGTTTCATGGCAAGGCACCCTTTTTATATAGTGATTTTCCTTCATTGGAACCAATGAGTTTTGCACCGTCATGCTGTGATCAATTGTTGTTTGACGAGTGCTTGTTTTCTTAAATTGTCCTTCTCATTCTTTCATCAAGTCTCTCAGGGAGTTACCCCATGCTGGTTTTGATCACAGCTATCTTGTTCCGATTGATAGTGCCTGTCTCATCTTTTAGAGTCATCAATCTGCCCTCTTCTGACATTTCAATAGGGGCGTGTTGTAATCTTCTGGCGCCCTTGCATCTGTCCTCGGTTCCTCCCTAGAACATCTGGTTCGGTGATGGCCTTCACACTTATCTTCTAACACACACATTCCACATTCGCACACAAAACAGGATTGATTTACACAGAACATTTGAACAGGAACATCATATTACAATGCAAGAGAAAAACAATCATTGCATTCTTTTACTTATTTTAAAATGCTAAACCTACAACAAAGTGGTGACCCTAAAAGGTCTGTTACTGCCTTGAAATCAGCTCAGATACAAATTCTGGCTGATGTATCTCTACCAATGGCCCATTAGGCCATTCCTTTCTGCTGTTCAAAAAGGGTGGCTGGCAGGATATGATCAAATTACACACCAATACATTTAATACATGCTACATTATTATTCTTTATCCTTCATTCTAAATTATATAAAATAAAAATGTAAAATCCACTACTACACTGTAAGGCATTTGATTTAGTACCACACAATATTTTGATTAAAAAACTAGAACGATATAAACATGGCATATGATAAATGGATTAAAACTGGCTAACTGATAGGTCTCAAAATGCAACTGTAAATGGTGAATCATCATCAAACAGGAGTGTTTCTAGAGAGGCCCCCTCGGGATCGTTTCTTAGCCCTACTCTGTTTAACATTTTTATCAGTGACCTTCAAGAAAACATAAAATCATACTGATAAAGTTTGCACATGGGCACAAAAATTGGGGGAGTTGTAAATAATGAAGGGGATAAGTCACTGATAAAAAGCAATTGCTTGATAAACTGGGTGCAAGCAACCAATATGTGTTTTAATATGGCTAAAGGTGACTATATCTATGTAGGAATAAAAAATGTGATCCTGGGATATGTAAATGAGAATCTTGAGTGGGAGAAGAAAGGTTATTTTGCCTCTGTATTTGGCACTGGTGTGACCACTGCTGAAAGACTGTGTCCCGTTCTGGTGCTCACAATTCAAGAAGGATGTTGATAAACTGGAGACGGTTCAGAGAAGAGCCACGAGAATGATTAAAGGATTAGAAAACATCTCTTACAGTGATAGACTCAAGGAGCTCAATCGTATTTAGCTTAACAAAGGGAAGGTTTTAGTGGTGTCTTGATTACAGTCTATAAGTATCTGCGTAGGGAACAAGTATTAAATTATGGGCTTTTCAATCTAGCAGAGACGTGTATAACACAATCCAATGGCTGGAAGTTGGAGCAAGACAAATTCAGACTGGAAATAAGGTGTAAATTTTTAACGGTGAGAGTAATAAATCATTGCAACAATTTACCAAGAGTCATAGTGGACTTTTCATTACTGGCAGTTTTTAAATCTAGATGGGATGTTTTGCTAAAAGCTCTGCTCTAGGAATTATTTAGGGGACGTTCTCTGGCCTGTGTTATACCAGAGGTCAGACGAGATGATCACAATGGTCCCTTCTGGCCTTGGGATCTATGAATACTTTTTGTTCTCTCAACATTGTACAAGTAAAATTTTCAAAAGTGCTTAAGTCACTCAGGCCTGGTCTACACTAACCCCCCAAGTCGAACTAAGGTACGCAACTTCAGCTACGTGAATAACGTAGCTGAAGTCGACATACCTTAGTTCGAACTTACCGCGGTTCAGACGCAGTCCACACGCGGCAGGCAGGCTCCCCGTCGACTCCGCGGTACTCCTCTCGCCGAGCTGGAGTACCGCAGTCGATGGCGAGCACTTCCGGGATCGATTTATCGCGTCCAGACCAGACGCGATAAATCGAACCCGGAAGTTCGATTTCCAGCCGTCGAACTAACCGGTAAGTATAGACCAGCCCTCAGGTGCTTTTGAAAATGGAACTCAGTTTCCTATGTTTCATGGACTTTACCTTGCATCTTAAAAGTACTCTTTTTTCACCAGCCATACCCATGGAAATTTGCTGTCACCCTTTGTCATAATTGCCAGTCTGATTAAAATGGCTAGAAATCAAATCCAGCACCTCACCCTGGGGGTATCTGTGAGTTCTGTGCCTCTAACAGGCTCACACATTTTGGGAACTCTAATTTCCTGATTTGCAGGGCCAGTGAATTAGCAGCAAATTAGGATTTTCTCAACATGCTGATCTTCCTATAATCATCTTGTAATGACAAACCTTTCAACATGTCAGTGAATAATAATCTGTTTCAAATGAACTGATGAAAGGCAGCTACTTCATATTAAACTCCATAGATCTCCTAAAAACATGGGAATGGGATAAGTGGAAAAACAGTTACAGAAGGCGAAAACAAAGGGCATTCAAGTGTAATACATGGGTAATGGCAGCATAGTTTTAAAAATCCTGCAGGTTAAACCCTCTTAAATAGGAGATGCTTGTAATCTGCCAGGCCAATGGGAGCCCCACGTGAGCATCAAACATAAGAACGTCCATACTGTGTCAGACCACTGGTCCATGTAGCCCAGTATCCTGTCTTCTGACAGTGAACAGTGCCAGTTGTTCCAGAGGGAATGAACAGAACAAGGCAATTATCAAGTGATCCATCTCCTGTCATCTAGTTCCAGCTTCTGGCAGTTGGGGATACCCAGAGCATGGGGTTGCAACCTGACCATCTTGGCTAATAGCCATTGGTGGACCTATCCTCCATGAGCTTATCTAATTCTTTTCTGAACCCAGTTATACCTTTGCCCTTCACAACATCCACTGGCAGCGAGTTCCAAAAGTTGACTGTGTGTTGATGAAGAAGTACTTCCTTATGTTTGTTTTAAACCTGCTGCCTCTTACTTTCATTGGGTGACCGTCCCGTCCCCCTATCCCCCATTTTGTGTTATGTGAAGGGGTAAATAATACTTTCCTATTCATTTTCTTGACACCACTCGAGGTTTTATAGACCACTGTCATATCCCCCCTTAGTCATCTCTTTTCTAAGACGAACAGTCCCAGTCTTTTTAATCTCTCCTCAGATGGAAGTTGTTCCATATCCATAATCATTTTTGTTGTCCTTCTATGTACCTTTTCCAATTCTTAAATATCTTTTTTTGAGATGGGATGACCAAAATTAGACGCAGTATTCAAGGTGTGGGCATACCATAGATGTTATCTAATGGCATTATAATATTTTACGTCTTATTATCTATCCTTTTCCTAATGGTTCCTAACATTCGGTTATCTTGTTTTGACTGCTGCTGCACACTGAGCAGATGTTTTCAGAGAACTACCCACAATGACGCCAAGAACTTAATAGTAACAACTAATTTAGACCCCAAGATTTTGTATGCATTTTTGGGATGCTTTCCAATGTGCATTACTTTCAATTTATCAACCTTGAATTTCATTTGCCATTTTATTGCCGTGTGACCCAGTTTTGTGAGATCCTTTTGTAACACTTTTCATTCAGCTTTGGTTTATCTTGAGTAATTTTGTATCATCTGCAAACTTTGCTAACTCATTGTTCACCCCCTTTTCCTGATCATTTATTAATATGTTGAATACCACAGGTCCCAGTAGAGATCCTTGGGGAACTTGCTATTTGCTTGTCTCCATTGTGAAAACTTACCATTTATTCCTATCCTTTGTTTCCTATCTTTTAACCAGTTAGTGATCCATAAGAGAACCTTCCTCTTAGCCCATGACTACTTACTTTGCTGAAGAGCCTTTGAAGAGGGACCTTGTCAAAGGTTTTCTGAAAATCTAAGTACACTTTACGAATATATCCTTGTCCACATGCTTGTTGACCCCTCAAAGAATTCTAATAGGTTGGTGAGGCATGATTTCCCTTTAGAAAAGCCATGTTGACTCTTCCCCACATATCATGTTCATCTATGTGTCTGATAATTCTTTTCTTTACTGTAGTTTCAACTGGTTTGGTTGATGCTGAAGTTAGGTTTACTGGCCTGTAATTGCCAGAATTGCCTCTGGAGCCTCTTTTTAAAGATCAGTGTTACATTAGCTATCCTCCAGTCATCTGGAACAGAGACTGATTTAAGTGATAAGTTTACATACCACAGTTAGTAATTCTGCAATTTCATATTTGACTCCATTCAGAGCTCTTAGGAAAATACCATTTGGTCCTGGTGACTTATTACTGTTTAATTTATCTGTTTGTTCCGAAACCTCCTCTAATGACGCCTCCATCTGGGCCAGTTCCTCAGATTTGTCTCCTAAATTAATGGCTTAGGTGTGGGAATCTCCCTCACACCCCCTGCAATGAAGACCAATGCAAATAATTCATTTAGCTCCTCTGCAACAGTCTTCTATTCCCTGAGTGCACCTCGATAGTTCAGTGGCCCCACTGATTGTTTGGCAGGCTTCCTGCTTCTGATGCACTTAAAAAATACTGTTAGTTTTTGTGTCTTTTGCTAGTTGCTCTTCAAATTCTTTTTTGGCCTGCCTAATTGTACTTTTACACTTGACTTGCCAGAGTTTATGCTCCTTTCTATTTTCCTCAGTAAGATTTTACTTCCAATTTTTAAAGGATGCCTTATGGTCTATAATTATCTCTTTTACTCTGTTGTTTAGCCATGGTGGCATTTTTCTTTTGGTCCTCTAGCTGTTTTTTTTTTTTTTTTTTTTTTGGTATTTGGGGCATACATTTAGTTAGTCTCGGTTATGGTGTTTTTAAAAAGTTTCCATGCAGCTTGCAGGCACGCCACTCTTGTGACTGTTCCTTTTAGCAAGTTTCCTCATTTTTGAGTAGTTCCTCTTTGTTAAGTTAAATGCTATTGTGGGGGGTTTCTTTGGTATTCCCCCCACCCATAAAGATATTACATTTAATTACATTATGTTTGCTGTTACCAAGCGGGTCAGCTGTATTCACCTTCTGGATCAGATCCTGTGCTCCACTTAGGACTAAATGAAGCGTTGCCTCTCCCCTTGTAGGTTCCAAGACTAGCCGCTCCAAGAGGCAGTCATCCCATCCTCAGGTGAGATGTTCCCAGTCAATATGAGGATAGTTGAAATCCCCCATTATTACTGAGGCTTCTGTTTTTGTAACCTCTCTAATCTCTTGGAGTATTTCAGAATCATTGTCACCATCCTGGTCAGGTGGTCGGTAGTATGTTCCTACTGCTACATTCTTATTGTTCAAACATGGGATTTCTATCCACAGAGATTCTATGGTACTGTTTGATTAATTTAAGATTTACACTATATTTGACTCTAATGCTTTCTTACCCATATATTTAGACTCCCCACTCTCAACGTGACCTACTCTGTCTTCCCTATATATTTTGTATCCTGGTATTACCATATCCTATTAATTTTCATCATTCCACCGAATTTCTGTGATGCCTATTCTATCAATATCTTCATTTAATACCAGACATTTGAGTTCACCCATCTTAGTATTTAGACTTCTTGCATTTGTTTACAAGCACTTACACAATTTGTCAGTATTTAGGTGTCTGCCTGCATGTGATGTAATTAGACGGGATTCTTTTTCATTTGATGGTTCTCATCAGTTCCTACCTGTCAACTTCTGTGATTTTCTTTTTCCTAGTATATAGAGTATCCCATTTAATAAATCCTCCCCTAAGGGATGTCTCTGTCTGAACTGTGTGACCTTATGTACTTGTCAGCTTTCCCCCAGCCCTCAGCTTAAAAACTCCTCTACAACCTTATTAATTTTACATGCCATCCTTCCTCTACAGGCTCCACCTTTCCCAAAAGATTCCCCAGTTCCTAATAAATCTAAAACTCTCCTCCCTACATCATCGTCTCATCCACCCATTGAGATCCTGCAGTTCTGCCTGTCTAAACTGGTCCTGTGCGTGGAATTGGAAGCATTTCCGAGACCATTACCATGGAGATCCTGGATTTTAATCTGTTTTCTAGCAGCCTAAATTTGGTCTTCAGGACCTCTCTCCTACCTTTCCCTATGTCACTGGTACCTACATGTACCATGACCACCAGCGCCTCCCTTGCACTGCTCATAAGTCTATCTAGATTCTCGATAGGTTTGCAACCTTCACACCCAGCAGGCAATTCGCCATGTGGTTCTCCAGGTAATCATAAACACAACTATCAGTATTTCTAATAATTGAATCCCCCATTACTATTACTTGTCTCTTCCTTACCACAGGGTTCCCCTCCCTCGGAAGGGTATGCTCAGTGTGAGAGGATACCATGACATTATCTGGAAGGTGGGTCCCAACAATGGGATTTTTTCCTTCCGCTCCAGCTGGATATTCTCCTGCCCTGAGACTTTCAGCCTCCTCAACAGCACAGAGGCTGTCAGACTGGGATAGGAATGCTCTACTATGTCCTGGAGAATCTTGTCTGTGTACCTCTCTGTCTCCCTTAGCTCTGGTCTCAAGAGCCCATACTCAGTCTCAGAAGGGACATGAGCTGCTTGGATCAATTGCACACATACGCTACCTATCCACAAGATAGGTAATCGTACATGCTGCATTCAATGCAAAAAACTGGCTAGCCCCCACTCTGCTGCTGGACGCCTGCCTGTGTTATTTTTGTTCTTGCTGGGTGTTTTTGTTCTTTATTTTTTTTGTGGGGGAGGGGGATTGGCCGAAGTTTAGAACATGTTTGTTAGGTATATCTGGCTCTCACACGCCTGTAAACTCCCTTGCAAAACTCCCCTGTTCATTAGCTCCTTTGGCTGCTATATGAGCTGGCTTTTTAAACCCCTGTTCTCCCTGAGTTAGCCATGCCCCCTAGTGAAGGGATTCTAAAGGCAGGAGTGGGAAACCTTTTTTCTATCAAGAGTCATTGACCCACAGAAAAAATAAATTGCGGGCCACACACAGCCCGAGGGGGACGCTGAGGCTCGGGGCTTCCTCCCTGCAGCGGGGCATCCTGGCGCTCACGGTTCCAGTAGGGTTGCCAACTGTCTAATCACACAAACCCAAACACAGTTGTCCTGCCCCCTCTCCAAGGCCCCGCTCATTCCAGGCCTCCTCCCTCCTTCGCTTGCTCTCCCCCACCCTCACTCACTTTCACTGGGATGGGGCCATGGGTTGGGGTGCAGGAGAGGGTGTGGGGTGCAGGCTCCGGGACGGAGTTTGGGTGCAGAAGGGGGGTCAGGGCTGGGGCAGGTGGTTGGGGTGCGGGACTGGGTACGGGGTGCGAGCTCTGGGAGGGAGTTTGGGTGCGGATTGGGGCTAGGGCAATGGGTTCAGGTGTGGGACAGGGTTCAGGGTGCAGGTTCCAGCCAGGCGGCGTTTACCTCAGGTGGCTCCCAGAAATGGCGGCATGTCCAGCAGCGGCCCCTAGGCTCAGGAGCAGCCAGGTGGCTCTGCGCACTGCCCTTTCCTGCAGGCACCGCCCCCACAGCTCCTATTGGCCATGGTTCCCCGTTCCTGGCCAGTGGGAGCTGCGGAGATGGCGCTTGGGGCAGGGGCAGCGTGCGGAGACCCCCTGGCCGTGCCTCCGCCTAGGAGCCGCTGCCGGACATGCTGGCCACTTCTGGGAATGGTGCAGAGCCAGGGCAAGTAGGAAGCCTGCCTTAGCCCCGCGGTCCTACCAGACTTTTAGCGGCCTAAAATCTCCCGGATTGGCTTCAGTAGCCTCCGGGTGATCGAACCTGATTCTGGGAGACTCCCGGCCAAACTGGGAGGGTTGGCAATCTTAGGCTGCAGCCCCGCGGAGCGAGCCAGCGCTCGTAACTCCAGCCCCATAGGGTGGGGGGAGAGGCTCGGAGCTTCTGGCCTGCGGTGCCGAGACTTGCTGCAGGCCGGATGAAATTAAGCAACAGCCCAAATCCAGCCTGTGGGCTGTAGATTCCCCACCCCTGCTAAAGGGATTAGTGGTGAAAAGATGGCAGAGTAGAATTTCTTTAGGAAGCTGTCAGCCTTGCCTAGCAGGCCGCTAGGCTCTGCAGACAGTCCCACAACAACCCACGCTATAAACTTCATTCAAGCAGGCACACGGCAAGCAAACAAACTCACCCCAACGGTCATGTACTTGCTCCTCCTTCACCAGGAGAATTCCCTCACAAAAGTCCCGTTTGCTGATCCTTTTCGCTAATGTCAACAGAGTCTAAATGTTCCATAGAATAAATCAGCCTTGCCCAGTAGGCATATACACGTGGGTTGGGTAATGGAGTCCTGCCAACAGTTTGGAGCCTGTCTGTGGACCTGGAGGAACTGCGATCACCACTCCACGGCTGTGACTACAACATCCAGGTTGTTGCAGACGTGCTCCTTATGAAGGTGTTTTGGCCATTAGGTCCACTGACTGTCCCTCCTTTGAAGCTCCCAAACTCCCTCTCTGTGAGAGGAAAGAGCAGTCTTGAGGTTGAGGCACTAGCTCACTCATTCAAATGTTTCCCAGAGAGACCCTAAGTAAAAGTCATTACATCTGCCAGCTTTTTGGTGGGCAACAGAGCAGTTCACAGGGTGCAAGGCTCCCTGTCACCAGAACCATCCTCTCAGTTGGCATTGATTGGCACCTTTCTTGGCTTCCTCAGCAGAGAGGCCAAAGAACTGAGTGGGGCATGGAATTATTTTCGCACCACCCAAAGGCAGTTCCTCCAGGATATATCTGAGTCACGTTCACGGGGGTAAGGAAGTACTGCGTCTGTTGTACATGCTGTACTTTTCCTGTGAATCAGTAGTGCTCAAGTGCCCAGAGCTGTCAGTCCAGCACCTTTCCCAGTGCTAAACTCACTCCAAATATTTTATTAAAAACATAAAATAATGACCTGCAGAATAAATGCCAAACTACTCTGTGGCTCATGAAATTTTATTGTCTCTGCCTCTAACTTACTTGAAGGCTGGCATAGGAACTATGCATAATATAGTAGGTGACTGCCGAGATAAGAAACGAATAAGTGAAAATGGAATATTTATGCAAATTTATATAGCTCCCGCTATTCAAAAGTTCCCTGTTAGTTGCAGTGAATTGTAGCTAATGACTGTAATGTGCCTTAAAGTAACGTACCTAGGGAAGTTTCTGATTAATCGCTATTGTTGATCCAAAAGAAAAATAGAAATTCTGGATGTTTTAAGCAGCAAAAATGCTGCTGCTTTGTTTCTAATTAGCTTTCTGCTTTGTAACCTGGTGGGTGATTGCGTGCATCAAATAATGGTGATGTGGTGACAAGTTAGCGGTGGATGCAGCATACTGACAACTGTAGGCAATGAGAAGTTCCCTGGCACCAGCAGTGGTAGAACCCAGATCCTCCAGCATCAAAAGCATAGGCCTCTATCACCTGGGCTAACAGAGAAAATCTCTGTGGGAGCTTAGCAGTAATAAGGCCTGTACCATATTCGAGCAGTTCTGATTTTATCCAGCAAAGGAGAGCTGTGCTCAGAGTATCAATTCACAAGAAGGCAAGTTGCTGTGACCAGACCTGTAAATTATTCCCTGTGGAAATTACAATGTGCACTAAGTTCTGTGATGCTCTAGGAGATTGAGAGAAGATGGTTATCTGTGCATAACTCTGGAGCAAATCCAAATGATGTCTGCTGCAGGAGTACCTGCAAGAGAGGCCACTGGGCCAGGAAGTCTCTGTGAGTGTTCCTGGAATTATTCCATTGCCAGGATAGAGGTTTTTTTTCCTACAGAATGAGTCGCTCAGACCTCACACCCTGGAGACCACAGGACCTTCACAGTGATACCAACTTTATTTTTTATATTACCCAGTAGGCCTAGATGCAGTGTCTTCACTGCATTTTTAACCTGGGTCTGTGGGACCCAAGCTTGTAGACTCAGTATTTCCAAGCCCACGCTTGAGCATCCACACTGCATTGTAAACCTGGGCTTAAGATGGCTAGACCCGGGTCTCACAGCCAGACTAATGTGTCCATACTGCATTACGCAGACCTTCTGACTTGAGTCTGGGGTTTGACTTGCGTCCACACTGCAAAATGCCAGGGCTTGGGCTGAGTTACAGTGGGACTCAGGCTCTGACCCACCACCCTAAGAGGGTCCTAGGACCTGGGTCCTGAGTGCTTGCTGCCCTGAGTCAGACTGATTTGTGTGAGGAATGGCGGGGGGGCTCAAACTTGAATCAGAGCCTGGGCTTAGTGGACAGTGTAAACATATGCTAGAAGCTCCAGTTGTGGCCCAGGACCCCATTGTGCTAGGTTCTGTACAAACAGAACAAAAAGCTGGATGCTTCCCCAAGGAGCTTACAATCTAAGTATAAGACAAGAGACAGCAGATGGAGCGGTACAGGGAAACAATGAGACAATATTGACCAGCATGATAGGCTGTGGTCTCTGCACACCAGCAGCCTAACTATTGTCAGGTTTGTGTAGGGATCACAGCACAGGAGAATTCTGAGGAGGGATTTGAAGATGGGTAATTAGGTTGCTTTGTGGAAGGTTATGGGGAACACCTCCCAAGTGTGGGGGGCAGCATCGGAGAAAGCATGAAGCTGGGCAGAGGGGGCTGGCATCATAGGCGAATCAGAGGCAAGCATCGACTGCTCAATAGTGCATGAGATGATAGGAAAGGTTTGGATTGGCCATGAAGTGACTAAAAGCAGTTTATGTGTGATGCGATAAAGAAGAGCCTGTCACAATTTTATCATTAGTCTCATACATCACGATATCCAGAAGGAAATTTTCAAAAGCACCGAAATTCCACTAACTTACAGTGAGACTAAGGGCTCGTCTACACTTACCGGGGGGTCGACGATGCAGCGATTGATGTACCGGGGGTCGATTTAGCAGTAGACCTGCTAAATCGACTGTAGATTGCTCTCCCGTCGACTCTGGTACTCCACCAAAACGAGAAGCGTAAGGGGAGCCGATGGGAGAGCGTCTCCCGTTGACATAGCGTAGCTACTAGCATAACTCAAATTGCGTAGCTTAGATCGACCAACCGCTGTAGTGTAGACAAGCCCTTAGTCTCTAAAGTGCCTAGGTCACTTTTGCAAGTAGGACTTAATCTCCCAAATCTTGTAGGCACTTTTGAAAAGTTTCCCATCATGTTTTTCTTAAAGCCCCAGCTTCTGGACTTATGAATACATAAGAATCTCAGTTTTCATTTCAAAGGAAAAAAAAGTTTCCAGCATTCATGGTTATGGAGAAAAGCTTAAAAACATGAACCCTAAAGACTCAAAACCTAGGAGACAAATAAAAAGATGCATTTTTAATCTCCTTAATTTTATTTCAGTTTTATGATTTGGGGGGTTCCTGATTCACAATTTTTGAATGGCTGGGGATGGCAATTCCACACCTTTACAAAAGCCCTGTGCTCCCTGTAAATGTTGGAACCTATCTTTAAAAAAAGGCCCAGTGGGTGAACCTGGGAATTACAAACTGGAATTACAAACCAAGAAAAATGGTTATAATGATAAGTAAAAACATAATTCTTTGAATGCTTACTCATGTCCATTCCAATGTAGTTATGCGCACGACGCTTGCACCGCCACCGGAAAGTTTTTCCCTCAGTGGTATCCATGGGGTTGGCTCTGGTGCCCCATGGAGTGGCGCCTTCATGTTGCGGTATATAGGAACCTGCCCTCTCCTCAGTTCCTTCTTAGCACTGATGACAGTCGCTGAAACCTTGCTTGTCTCTTGCGCTTGCGAGTGTTCCAGTAAATAAATTATACACAGTTATTTCTTTTAGAATTAAATTAGAATGTAGTTAATAATATAGTGTAGTTTGTAAGTTCCCCGGTTCAGAGGCTAGCCTTACCTGGGCACTGGGATATGCCTTGGTCCCAGGGTTTCAAGCAGTGTGCCGTGTACCACAAACCGATGCCAGTGAATGACCGGCACAATAGTTGTCTTCAGTGCCTGGGAGAGGCTCACGCTCAAGAACACTGCTGGTTGTGTAAGAACTTAAACCCAAGACAAAAAAGGTCACGGACAATAGACTTAAATTCCTCCTCGTGGAGGAGGCACTTCGTCCCTCCTCAGAGCCACAGGCGGAATCGGCATAGAGTACTTTGGTATTGGTCAGGAGCACCCAAGCCTCCCTGGCAGTGGTGCGGCACTACTCCACCTCCCTGGTGCCGATGAAAGACTCTGCACCATGGTACCGCCAAACATCCCCAGTTCACAAGAAGATGGTGCCAGCACCGGCCTCCCGGTACCGCTCCTCATCACCAAAGCTGAAAAAGAAACAAAGGCAGTTGGACCAGGGGCGCTCCCTGACCCCAGGACATAGGGTCACAGAGAGAGTGCAACCCGTGCTGGGCTACTCTGAGGCACCTGCAGACTGTGTGGCACCGTTTACTCTGGCCTTGATAAGGGGACCGTCGAGTCCAGTACCGGTGGATTCTCCATCTAGAGAGAGCCACCATGGGGCTACAGCCCTGGCTTTGCCATTGACACCAGAGGATTTTCAGGCAGTGAGGAACCTCCTTTCCCTCCCAGTGCCACCATCCCCCACTGGTCGTGAACTGTGTGTGACAGCTCCAGCACCGTGGGACACCTCGGCACGGAGATGGTTGCCAGCACAAGACAAGCCAGTAATGATGGAACGGCACCACTCTACCTCGCACTCTCCCTTGCGGCCCTGCTGCACATCGAGGCACCACTCCCTATCAAAGCACCGCTCCCCTTCGGCACAGCGCTGCTCTCTGGCACCAGCCGGCACCGCACCTCAGGTTCTGATTCGGAAGCAGAATCAGAATTGTATACCTCCCAGAGAAGCAGGTACTGCACCAACCACAGACACCTAGCGGCGGCTATGGGACAAGGGAAGTACCGATGGCATGGCCATCAGCACAATGGCATATGCCACTGCAATGGCCAACTTGGAGCCCATGGGTGAGCCAGCCATTTCAGGGAGGTGCGAGCACCCCCTCTTCTCCCTTGGATTGGGGTTCGGTCCCCAGTGCTGAGATTGGTACCGAGATGGAGGATATACCTCCATGGGACCCACCTGCAACAGAGGAGGTACAGTGTTTGGTACCGGTGCAAGCCTCATCGTCCTCCTCCCCAGACGAGGCAATGGTGGGGCTGGCCATGGCACCTGCACAGGACGACTACAGGGCGCATCAAGAGCTTCTGCATACAGGCTTGGGCATAAGGGCGGAAGAAATTTCGGAGTCAGCCCATGCCCTGGTAGACATATTAACACTCTTGGAACCGTCGTGGGTGGCCTTGCCCTTAAATGACGCCATCCTAGAACCCAATAAAGCTCAGTGGCAGACTCCTGCATCTCTCCAGCCCAAGGCCGAGCTGATGACATATTGTTTACTTGTATTCCTCCATCTGTCTGTCTGCATCAATTTTTGTCTCTTGTTTTCTACTTATATTGTAAGGTTCTTGGGGCAGGAACCATCTTTTTTGTGTGTGTTTGTACAGTATTTAACACAATGGGGCCCTGGCCCATGACTTGGGCTCCTAGGAACTACAATAATACAAATAATAAATAACTGATTATAAGGGACATAAACTCTCCTGGTTTATTCCATGAGTCAACCACTGATGGGGGTTTAGGAAGAGACTTTGCCTGTGGACAGGTTATTTCATAAATTGTCCATAAAGAGATATCTTACATCTTTCTCTGAAGTATTGGATACTGACCGCGATTGGAAGCAGAATACCAAGCTCAATGGACTGCCAGTCTGATCTGACGTCACGATTGTTCTGTGGTCTAATTTATCTTTCCCGTCCCCCACACCTCGGGGAAATTTGAGAAGCTGAGCCTTAGGCAGGTAGAAAGAAAGAGAAACATGTGATAACATTCTCCATAGAGACATGATTGCCTCCCACCTGCTCATGACTCATCAGAGCCTGGTTGGTAGCATGCTATAGACTGAAAGAAACAATCAACACAAAATCGGCCTTAGTAATAAAATGTTAAATAAAAAAAAGCCCATAAAAGTTGAAGTCACTTATCACTGCCAAGTGACGACTAAATATTTTCTGTTTAGCAATTGCTTGACACTGCTGCTAATGTTTAAATTTGCCAGGATGAGGAACAGTTTGAAGGTAATGTTATGATCCGTCTCATTATTCTCTTCTCCTTTGGAGGACACAACACTAGTTAGCTGGCATGCTGCAACTGGCCCCATTACAAAGTCTCTCTCCTCTGGCTGTTGTGGAAGGCTCTTGAGTAAATAGACTGGGTGTGTGTGATTGGACACGTCCGCTTGTTCTCACCTTCGAGACTCTGTGCCATTGCAAAGCAAAATGAGCAACTGAGGAAGCTCTTCAGCTGATGGCGGTTGTAAAGATTGTGTCTGAGCCACGTCAGTGTGATAGCTACAGTGTGGATGAAAAGCCCCTTTTTAAAGTTCAAAAATTAGTGCGTGAAGTTAAAACCAATAGGTAAAAGAGGCAGCTTGGTTCAGTGGATAAGGCACTGGACTAGGAGATGTGGGTTCGATACTTGGTTCTGCCACTGATCTGTTATGTGACCTTGGGCAAGTTGGTTTGCTGCTCTGTGCATGTTTCCTCTTCAACACTTTGTCTGTCTTGCCTATTTAGATTGTAGACTCCTCGGGGCAGAGGGCTGTCCCTTATTATGTGTTGTATGCTGCCTGATACAATGGGCTTCCAAATTTGCTTGGGGGGCCCTAGGCATTAGAGTAATAGAGATAAGGGATGCTGCAAGGTGTTGAGTGGGAAATCTGAAGGGAGTTGAGGACATTGAGCACCTGGAATGAATAGGTCCTAAGGAGCTAAATGATATTTTCCTTAATGCACTTTGTGTCCTCCTATCTCTTCCTCATATATCCCTATTTTTGCACATCAAAAGACTACATATTTTGCCTTCAAATCCTTCTATCTGTCTGTTTGAAACACACCCATCACCACATTATCTGAATGCCACAAAGCCTATCAACCGTAATCCACTGACATCAGGAGAATGATATTGAACAAATTGCCAACTCAGATTAAACCTCAGGGGCAGAGCTGAATTTAGCTGAGCTAAGCAGGGAAGACGTGGTATAAAAAGTCACTTGCAAGGCAAACTTGAGAGCTGCAGACAGAGGCAGCTAACTGGCATTTCAGAGCGAGTTGAGAGTGGGACTGTGAGAGGCTTTCATTCCAGTTTCAGCACTGTGTGTGATATCAAGACGAACAGTGATGGAATAAGTATCAGGGGGTAGCTGTGTTAGTCTGTATCTACAAAAACAACAAGGAGTCTGGTGGCACCTTAAAGACTAACAGATTTATTTGGGCACAAGCTTTCGTGGGTAAAAACCTCAGAAGTGAGGTTTTTACCCACGAAAGCTTATGCCCAAATAAATCTGTTAGTGATGGAATCGTGGTGGTGACCTGCAATGAATGTGCCAATGTTCTCTTTCCTGACTGAAGATAGTAGGGATTTCATGTGCATGAAGTGCAAACTGGTGGCTGTGTTGGAGGAGAAGATTCTTACAGCGCAGGGGCAAGTAGAGACACTACAGAAAAGCAGAGCAGTTCCTAAACAGCCAAGTTCAGGAAACACCAAATACCTTAGGTTCAAGGAAGAATGGAGCTGGTCACCAATGAATCTCAGAGAGAAGAGGTCAGAGAGGAGACCTGGTGGTTCATAGCCACCATAAGTAGGAGGTGATGGCAGCATTCTAAATGGCTGGAGAAAGATGAGAATGGGCAGGCTATTGCCACTGGAGAGAAGAGAAACTCCACACAGCTAGATGTTTCACATAGATACCGGGTCCTCAACCTAGAAACTATGGAAGATACCTCTTGAGATCCAGCAGGTCCAAGGGAATGGAGAGATGTACTGGGCACACATGTGGATAGCATCTCAGCCCAACTTATAAGAAAATCAAGCTTGCCCACAATGAGTTCTCCAATCATCCAAAGATGACAAAACAATCCTTGTTGGAGATCCAATACTCAGAAAAATAGAAAGAACATTCTGCAAGGGACGGGGAACAACAGGACAGCATGCAGCCAGGACATGAGATGTCACTCTAAGTCTAGATTGGCTTCTGAAGTCGATGGGCAAGGATCCATTGGTGATCGTTCATATCAGCATTAATGACTTAAGCTAAGATTGAGTCATGGGTATTTTTAGACCTGTCCATGACTTTCACTATAAATACCCTTAACTAAATCTCTGCTCATGGGCTCCGCTGCTGCTTGGACTGCCCCCAGGACTGCTGCTCGGGCGCTCCCATGGGCTGCTGCTCTGGCCATCCCTGGGACCATTGCTGCTTGGGCGGTCCCCGGGGCTAGCCGTACTGGCCACTGCTCGGGCGCTCCCCGGGGCCATCTGCCAGGGGCCGCCCGAGCAGCAGCCAGCGTGGCTGGCCCCAGGGCCACTCCAGCAGTGGCCGTTGTGGACACCAGCTGCTCAGGCAGCCCTGAAATCAGCCATACCAGCTGCAGCAGCTATGGAAGTCACGGAGGTCTCGGAAAGTCATGTAATCCGTGGCTTCCGCGACCTCCATGACAGAATCGCAGCCTTACTAATCATACTGCGTCGTGGGATATCTCACAGATAGTAGATGGTTTCAAGGAACTTGGAAACATGCTGAAGCAGAATGTGCAAACAATCGTCTCTGAGATCCTTCCTGTCCCACAAGCAAAGGTAGATGATTTTGGAAGTGAACTGCTGACTAAGTGGTGTAGAGTGGAGGGTTTGGATTTTGTGGAACATTGTTCCACCTTCTATGAGGAGAGGGGGCTGTATAGTTTGAATGGCCTCCACCTCGGTAGAAGGGGGACCAAGCTTCTCGGGACAGTTTGAGTAGAGTAGTCAGGAGAGGGTTAAACTAATAGCAAAAATGGTGGGTGAAAAGAAGGAAAATATGAGTATGCAACACAAAATTGAGGTTTGAGAACAAAATTAATCAAGGAACCAAAGGGCGTGAAGAGAAGAAATTTTTGAATTGCCTCTTCACCAATACTAGGAGCCTGGGTAACAAACAAGAGGAACTGGAATTGCTCATTTATGAACATAAATTTGATCTTGTTGATATTGCTGAAACATGGTAGGATGATTCTCACAATTGGAACGGTCAAATCAATGGTTATAACATATTTAGGAAGGATTGAGTGGATAGAAGGGAAAGGATAGTGGCAAACTATGTCAAATATGGCATTACCTATTTCCAAGTCACTGAGAGCTCCGAAGAAAATGATCTTGAACACTTATGGATCAAGTTTAGATGATAGTTTTCTATATAAAAAAGTGTTGCAGCCAACATGGTAGAATTCTTTATTTGACCTTGTCCTAACAAATACTAAAGAATTAAAAATCAATGGTAGCTTAGATACAAAGGATCATGCCTTGATCGCATTTGTAATGTGCAAGCAGAATGAAATACAGACTATTCATATATATACTTGGTGCTTTAATAGGACCAGTTTCACAAAGCTGAAAAATTATGAGCCAAATTAGCTGGGAGGAAGAATGTATTGAAAAAAATGTGAATGATAACTGAGAATCATTTAAGAACACCTTAGCAGATGCCCAAAAACCTACAATCCCACAACTGAGGAAGAAGGCTATTCTGAGTTTAAAAAAAAAAAGCTTACCTGGTTTAGATTATGTAAAGGCAGCTATATTTTTTTAAAAGCATATAACAAATGGATGAAAGGGAAAGTTCATAGTAATGAATATAAATCAGAAGTTAGGAATTCTCGAAAATTGATAAGGGAAGCAAAGGAACACAAAGAGAAATCTGTGGTCAGCAGAGTTAAGGACAATAAGGACTTTTAAAATATATTAGGAACAAAAAGAATCCTGACAATAGTATTGGTCCATTACTAGATAGAAATGGTAGAATTATTAAAGGCAGAAATGTTCAATAAATATTTCTATTCTGTTTTTGAGGAAATCAGATGACATAGTCTCATCATATAGTGATAATAACATTCTTTCCATTCCCCTAGTATTTCAGGAGAATGGTAAACAGCAGCTGCTATAGTTAGACATTTTTAAATCAGCAGTTCCAAGAACTGTGCACCTGAGAGTTTTAAAAGAGCTGGCTGAGGGGCTTGCTTGACTGCTAATGTTGATTTTCAATAAGCCTTGAGCACTGCAGAAGTTCCAGAAGATTGGAAGAAATCTAATATTGTGCCAATTTTTAAAAAGGGTAAACAGGATAACCTGTGTAATTATAGGCCTGTCAGCCGGACATCGGTCCTGGATAAGATAATGGAGTGGCTGTTACAGGACTTGATTAATAAAGAATTTAAGGAGGGTATTGTAAGTAAAGAACAGCAATATGGGTTTAAGGAAAATAGATCCTGTCAAACTAATTTGATTTATTTTTGATGAGATTACAAATTTTGTTGCTAAAGGTACTAATTTTGATGTAATATACTCAGCCTTCTGAGTGGATTAAACACTGGCTAACTGATAGATCTCAAAATATAACTGTAAATGGGAAATTGTCATCATGTGGGTGTGGTTCCAGTGTGGTCCCAGAGGGATTGATTCTTGGCTATACACTATCTAACATATTTATCAATGATCTGGAAGAAAATACAAAATCATCAGTGATAAAGTTTGCAGATTACACAAAAATTGTGGGAGTGGTAAATAATCAAGAGGACAGGACACTGATTCAGAGTCATCCAGATCACTTTGGTAAATTAGACGCAAACAAACAATATGTATTTTAGTATAGTGAAATGAAAAAAATATACATCTAGGAACAACAAATGTCGGACATACTTACAGAATGGGTGACTCTTATCCAGGGAAGCCGGGCCTCTGAAAAATATTGCGAGAGGGGAGATGTATAATCAGCTGTATAATCCTGGGATGCATAAACAGGGGAATCTCAAGTAGGAGAAGAGAGATTATTTTACCTTTGTATTTGACACTGGTGCCACCACTTCTGGAATATTTTATTTTTCATAATTTGTTTTAGTTTATTTAACTGCTTTTGCAGTGCCTGTATATCTCCTGGGGTTCCTATGAACATCCTGGTCCCAAACAATCCACTAATGATTCCTATTATCCCACTAGTATCTCTCTTTTCTCATGCTTAATCCTTTGTTTCTGGGGTTATCCCAAAGTAGTTTCATAAATTCTCCATATAATTCCCCAATTTGACAACTTTGACAGACTTCAGTATTGGTAAAATCCCACTGGGCTCTATTAAGACATGGAACCAGCATACTTCATTGTATAATGCACTGGTTTTGCTTCTAACTGAGGAGAGTCTTAATCCACTTTCTTGTCCTGGTGTTACTACTGGACATGGAGAAATGTCAGAGGTGGAATTTATAATTGTTTATGTGATTGTGATAATTGAGGGAATGGATGGTTTAGTGAATTGGTCTGAAACTAACATTTCTACCTCTACTATTCCCATTTCTCAGAGTTCTTTACTGTACCCCTGGAAAGTTCCAGTATTAATGGACTTAACATCTTGAATTATCATGTAAACATCTCCCTGTGTTATATCCTCATTTACAAATTGCACTCAGCTATGTTCATGATCTTTTCCATATACACAGTATTTTTTTTCATTAGAGCATGGTCCATAATTTTTCCCTCCTGAATATATTAATATTAATATCCCCTCATTTGCATTATTTGGTATAAATTTCCATGTTATGAGAAGAGGAAACAAATTTTGTTGATTTCTTGTAAAAATACACTGGAGAGTTATATTACTTCCTTTAGATCTTAAAATTGTTTGAATAGTTAGGACTGTCATAGGCACAGTCGTAAATATTTGTTTAATCTCTTTCACATTTTCTCTTAATAGCCCTTTGTCATGTATGTGTTCCCCAATTTCTCTACTTACTTTTTTAATGCTTGTTGTCTTATTGGTATTACCCTCTTTTTTGTGTGGTCCTCTTCATCAGTTAAGATGTGGAATTGCTTAGCAATAGATCTTATAACTGGTTTGAAAGTAGTTATTCTTATTCTATAACACTCAGGGAGTATACTGTTTTCCTTCATACCTAATAGATAAAAATGTACAACTCCATTTTCATATTTGGAGGAGAGTACCCTCAACTCCAGTCATCCAGTACTTCGATCATAGCTATGTTGAAGCGCTATTGTACAACCTTTAGAGCACATCCGGCCTCCAATTATCCAGTTCATACATGGCAGACACCGGAATTCCTGTTGTGCTCTGCCATGTCCCACCAACCAATCATACACAAGTTGAAGCATACATAGTTCATCAGGAGACATTTGTGGGCCATGCATTTGAGTTGGTTCTTTCTCTGTATACACAGGGTAAGTCCAGGTCCAGTTCATTAAACAGCATGTATCCGAGTAACAGACAGTTCTGCCTAAATGACAAAATGAAGCAGCATCAGACTTGTCCTTTGAACAATTTCATTTGATTAAGATGAAACCATTTGTCCCACTTTTTCTGCCTTTATCAATTCACAGCAAACACACACTGAGACTAGCATTTTCTGTAACACGGTAGGGCCCGTCCCAACTAGGTTGTAAAGGGTTTCCTTTTTCATTGTAGATTTTTATCATTGCTTCATCTCCTGTTTGCCACTCTTGCAACTTTATTGTGGTACCAAAGTATCGAGCAGTCTGTCTTTCTCTCACATCCATGTTTTTGGCTGCCCATAGATTAACTTCTCTCAGGTGTTCTTTTAGCCGTAACAGCCATTGATCAGTTACAACAGCGTGTTGTACCGAGCCTAGCACAGCACAAAGCAGATGTTCAGGCAACACCGTTTTATGTCCTGTCATGATTTCAAAAGGAGCTACCCACATTGTTCTGTTTGGAGAAACTCAAAGAGCCATCACTATAAAGGGCAATTTTGTATCCCAATCTTTTTTGTTGTCATTAAGATATTTAGTAAGCATAACCTTTAAAGTTCAATTACATCTTTCTACCAGTCTTGATGACTGTGGAGGATAAGGTGAGATGATATTTCAGCTATATTCCCAGCATTTTCATGGTGTTAAGTGTTGTCTCATCAGTAATATGTGTTCTCTGAATCAATTACCCGTGGAAGTCCTCATCTAGTAAAGATTTGCTCAAGCAGAACCTTAGCTGTAGCAGCTGCCTTGTTGTTTCTCATAGGGATTACTTCTACCTACTTGGAGAAAGCTTTCACAATGACCAACTGTCAAGGCTGATTCCCCACTCTAGCACTTTGAGTGCAGAAGGTGGGGGCCTGCAAGGACTCTAAAAATTAATACTTGCCACTCCATACTTGTATTAAACTCCCAAGGTTACAGCTTTTCTCTGACTTTGGATGGGTAGATGCTGCCACCACCCAAGTACAGAACCCCTTTGAGAGACCAGGAAGGCTTACTTGGGAATTCCTTCCTGTGGGGTACCCTCAAGCCCTTTCACCCCCCTCTCCCGGAAAGAGCTGAGAAAGAAAAAAAAAGAGATCAGCTGTTGCCACTAGCTAATTAAAAAAAAAAACATCCTGTGCACAAACCTCTTAAGACACAGAACTCCAATCCTGTTCTTAAAAAATGGTAAATTTTATTTAAAAAAAAGAAAGAAAATACATCTGGGTACTCAGGCTATTGCTAGATTTTAAAAGAGTAACTACAAGGATTAAGCACCAAGAATAGCTTTCTTGAGGTCCCGCTTAAAGGTTACAAGCAAAACAAAAGCACCTGGGGTTAACACAGAGGAGTCCACAAGCCATAAATAAATAAACCTAATCACATCTTCCTAGACATTTCCTGATCTACTTACATATCTGGAGTTTCAAATGAATAGTTTCTAGGTATGATACTGAAGACTTTTCATACCTGGCCCAAGTTTCTTACAATATAACTGCTGCCCTGTCCCCCTCTCCCCGGGAGAACAAACAGACAGACAAAGGAGAAGTTTTTTTTCTTAATTTTAAAAAGTTCTAGCCTCCCCATTGGCTCTTTTGGTCAGGTGCCCACGCACTTCCTTTTGCCTATGCATAGCAGTGAAACTTTTTAACTCTTTACAGGTATAGCAAGTAGAGAACAGCTACTAAGAGGGATTTTATAGCTAACTGGCTGGCTGGGTGTCCAAAAAAGGGAGCTTCCCCCCACCCCCCTTCATTTATCACACGAACACAGATAGATTTTCTTGGGCCATTTTAGGCAATGGTCCAATATTATCAACATGGAGTCAAATCTATGAGCGTTCAATGTGGTTGTGTCTCACTTTTGCTTTCTTCTTGACAGGTTCAGAATTTACCTGTGCAGACACTAGACAATTTTCTGTATATCACCTAACATCCTGATTCATCTGTGTCCACCAAACAATCGGCTGTATTCTTGCTAGTGTATTTTTAACACCTCGGTGCCCACCAGTGGGTAAATCATGACACACAAATAAAATCGGTTTTATATTGCTGTGGTACAATGCAAGCCCATTGACCACTGGGTTTGGCTACCCTGATGGATTCTCCATCAGGGATTGTATAAACTTTAAGGGAACTCCTTTATATTCTCTTGAATCTCTCTCTGGACTCAGCTTAGCTCCTGTAAGACCTTTGCAAACTAGCCAAATCAATATTTTCCCATTTCGGAGTTATAGCTGCAACGGGAGTGCCAGATTGTGACAGTTTCCACAGTGGAGCACCGATAGCTGCCGCCTTGGCTGCTAAATCCGCCTCTCAGTTCCAGGTTGCGCCAGGGGAGTTACTCCCATGTGCCTTTACCATTACTATGGCCAGCAGGGTGACCTGGACCCTTTTAATTGCAAGATCATAAATATACTGTTGTAGGTGAGCATATGCTAAAGGTTTGCCATCCCCAGAGCGAAATCGGAGGTAAATCTGGTATGGCAATAACTCAGGCAATGCTTCGTGCACCCATTGTGAATCCAAGTAAATGATTAATGGGAAATCAGGAAAAACTTCTAGCAGTTGGGCTACTGCTGCCAGTTCAGCAAACTGGGCTGACTTGGTTTCCACGCTGTGTTGTACTCAGAGGCGGATTAAGAAATATTGGGTCCCTGGGCACAAAGAACATTGGGGCCTCTGCCATTGGGTCCCACCCCCTGCTCCTCCGCTTCCCCCAAGGCCCCACCCCCTGGCCTGGCCAGAGGCCGGGCCATGCTAAGAGATGCCCAGGGAGCCTGGGCCACTATGGGGAGCCCTGGACCCTCCACCTACCCTGAGCGGTGTGCCCTGGGGTTCAGGGACATGGGCCGGGGGCTGCTTTCGAGCACCCCCATCCAAGGCAGGTGCAGGGTCCAGGGCTCCCCACAGCTGCCCGGGGTCCCTGGGCAGCTCTTACCACAGCCCAGGGCAGTGGTCCCCAAACTGTGCGGTACACCCCCCTAGGGGGACACAGAGGAATGTTCGGGGGAGGGAGGGTGCGGCAGGGCCCTGCTCTGCCCCCAACTCCACTTCGGCCCCGCCCCCAGCCCCAGCTGTGGCTCTTCTCCTGGCTGCACCCCCCCACTCACAGCCCCTGACTATGGGTCCCAGCCCTGCTCCTGCCCCTGGCTCCAGGGGGGGAGGGGCGCGGACCAGGCAAGGGCGGGGGATGTGCAAGCAAAAACATTTGGGGACCCCGGCCTAGGGTGACCATACATCTTATTTTGACCCCAGACGTCCCAACCTTTTTGGCAAAACTGGGCTTTTGTCCCATTTGCTCTTGCCAACTGATCATCAGTTGAAAGCCCAGTTTTTCCAAAAAGAGGCTGGGGAAGCTGAGCAGTGGGGCTCAGGGGGCGGGGAGGGCAATGCACAGGGGAGGGGAGACAGCCAGCTCTGCAAGGGGGGAGGGGAGAGGGCCAGCTGGGTGGGGGAGGGGTAAAGGGGGAGGGGCTCATGAGTGAGCTCCGTGGCATGCGTGGGAGGGAAGGAGGGTGCCCCAGTCCAGCACTGCGCTGGGAGGGGGTGACCTCATTTCAGCCCAGTGCAGGGCAGGGTGGGGGCGCCCTTGGGCAAGGCGCGGGGGCGGGGAGCTCCGGCCAGCTCAGCTTGGGGCTCGGGCGAGCCAACGGCTCAACCAGCCGTGCCTGGGGGAATATTACTCACCTGGCACTTCCACAGGCTTCCGGCTGGGCTGGAGGTGGGCCTCAGGGAGAAGAGGAGGAGAGGGGCGGGGGAGGAGGTGGAGCAGAGGGCATGGCCAGAGTTCCTGCCGCCCCTGTGGGGCCCCCCAAATTGGCCGGGGCCCCTGGGCACAGGCCCCATTAGCCCATGCAGTAATCCGTCACTGCCTGTTCCAAGTCGGAAATTCCAATAACAAACCCTGCGTTAGGACTACCCTCCTGATAATATGCGGGTCCATCTGTGAATACTTTGGTGCCTGGCTTTGTTTCTGTCTGTTGCCAGGTCACAGCTCGAATCGGAGATGTGCCGTATGGCATATCAGCCAAAAGACATTCATGTGGGTCTCCCGCAATCAATAGGCTATGTGCCAATAGCAAGGGTCTAGAGATCTGGTTTACTGTAATCTCTCTATCCTGTAACAACAGTTCCCACTGGGTTAATCTTGCATTTGATACACTTCCCCTCTTTACTCGTCCTGATAACAGGAATTGTATTGGAGTCTGTGGAGTACTGACCATCAAAGGTAACAATCCCACAATACCAATAAAGTGCCTAACAGCCCAAAATGTGGCCAGCATACGTGTCTCACACCAAGAATATTTCTCTTTTGAGACACATAAGCACTTGGTCTGAGTTGTGAGGTCCTGTGCTGACCCAAAGCAACTGCTGTTGCTGGGCCGGTAGCAGCCAGCTCCAAAACAAACAGTTGTCAATAGTCAGGTTGAACCAACACAGGAGCTGGGGCTAATGCCTGTTTCAATTTAGTGACGGTGTCAGTCAATTGTGGATTCCATTCCCAACTGCTACCTTTTTTGAGTAAAGCCTGTAAAGAAGCAGCTATTTCTGCATAGTCGGGTATAAACTCCTGGGAGAAAATCCTGTCACTCCTAAAATTTGTCTCAAGGCAGCTTCAGAAGTAGGCAAGGATAAAGAGTGAATCATTTCTACCTTTGGCTGATCTGGGGATTTTCCTTCTGGCTGAAGTGTCAATCCAAGAAAATGCATTGCCTGTCTGACTACCTGCTTTTGGGGGGTTGACCTTTAAGCCTGCTGCAGATAGTGTGTGCAGCAGAGCTTCCAAAATAATCAGATTTTCCTCACGAGTTAGGGTAAAAAATAATGGGCCATCCATATACATGAACCACATTTTGCCAATATTGGAACTCAGCCAACACAGCTTTCATGTGTGCATAGAAAATTGCAGGGGAGTTACTGTACCCTTGGGGAAGACAGGTGAAAGTATCAAGTATCAGAGGGGTAGCCGTGTTAGTCTGGATCTGTAAAAAGCAACAGAGAGTCCTGTGGCACCTTTAAGAGTAACAGAGGTATTGGAGCATAAGCTTTCGTGGGTGAATACCCACTTCGTCAGACGCATGCAACAGGACTCTCTGTTGCTTTTTTAGGTGAAAGTATAGTGAATTCCTCCATATTGAAAAGCAAGTTTATACTGCGAGTCAGGGTGGACAAGAATTGAAAAGAAACCATTGGCCATTACTATCTACTGCATTTGCTACCTCTGGTAAATAAACCACTACTGGTGCATGGAATTTGATTTCGCTTTCTGCAGTCAGTATTCAGAGATAAGCTGCTGTCTGGTTTCTGCATTGGCCAGATTGGACTGCTCGCTACTGAGGCACATTTTCTAATTACTCCTTGTCTCAAAACCGATGGGATTACTTTTCCAATAGCCTCCACTGCTTCTCTGGGATACGGATACTTTTGGGGGGACGGAGGGTCCCTTCTTTCTATCACCGCTCATGCAGTCATTAGACCACAAGCGTGCTAAGAGTTAACAAATACTTGCTGTTGCCTTGAACAAATCTGCTTTACATCCTTCTGCTCCTCTCCTAAAGCCTGGTCTTGTATGCCCAAAGGCACACATCCCTTCACAGTTAACACAGCATGTGTGTCTGGTATAACCCACTGCTGATGCATTGCAGCCGGGATTATCCAGAGCCACATATTAGCCAGATCCATCACAATTCTGTGTTGGACCATTACGTTCGATCCCATAATAGATTGTTTTGTGGGCAGGCATGGCAGTGCAAATGACACACCTGCCTTCCAGGAGCCAATCTCAATAGAAACTGGCACCAAAATGTACACAGTGAAATCGCTGCCTTCACATGCTTGCAGCATCATGTTTTAGAGCTCCTCAAAGAGAAACACTGTGGCTGTTTCTCATAACAGATACAAAGGGACGCCCTTGTATCAGTTAGAACTGTGTGTCGATTACCTCCAGCCCAAGCCTCTGTTGGGGGATCCCATCTTCATTAAGCCGAAGAGAAACTGCCCTGAGAAACTGAAGGCTTGGTTTTCCTAACACGAATATCCTCTGGCAGCAGTATCTGGGGTTAGAGCTGCCACAGAATTATTCTGTGGTAAGGAGAGCTGACCTTTTCTCTCCTTTTCTTTATATTCTTCCAATTGTTATAACGGTTCCCCATAACTCAGCCCTGTCCACTGATATCTTCAACCTCCTCTCCAATATCCTCTTCCCCTATCACTTGGAGAGCATCCATCTCTTCCATCTGACAGCCAGCCACCCTCTGTCTTAAAATTATATTCTTTCTGTGGAATCACTTGTCTCTGACAGGCTGCCACTCTGTTAGCCTGCAGCCGTTCCTGAGCCTTGGCTGGATTTCCTCCCCAGATGCTGGTCATGAATATTAAAAGTTGTGATAGAGTGCTGGTCTCAGTGGAATGCTGAAGTTTTGTTTGGTGTTTAATATGATCTGTTTGCTATTATCAAGCCTTTATATGCCCCACCATTATGCACAGCATTGGCTTGTACCATGCACTGATCTACATACTACAATCTTGCTTCAGATACTTGAGAGTGTTCGTTGGGGCATTGCTTAGTTTTGGCTAAAGTCTCAAATGCTCCCTCTGTACTTCCCCCATTGAATTAATTATTGCATGTCCTAGAGGATGCACTGCTCCCATTCTGATCCCTTCATCTAGAGTTCTTCACCTCTCTAGGGGTAGGGACGCCAATAGTGCTTTCTTTTTAGCATCCTCAGTTAAAGCAAAGGTCTGACCCCATTGATCTAGCTTCACAGTATGGTCTGCAATAGAACCATCCCCCATTCTGTGCCACACACATCTCACCATCTTATCAATCAACTTAGGAGGGGCTGAGATATTTGTAACTATATTTTCAGTTGTCTGCCATGGTTGGTTTCCACCCTGTGCTGCACCACAGTTTTTTGTAACAATTGGAGCCTTGGCTACCTTGGGGAATCCTAAATTAGAGCAATTGGGCATGCGTCCTCCAGATAATTTGGAGGGACTAAGTCATTCTCATAATCATCATGTCGTGGTGTAGCAGGTTTCACTTGGAAGGCAGCAGGCCTACTTGGTAAGCTGTGGGCTTGGCAGTTCTTCCCACCCCCAAAGTCCTGGAATGGGCTTGCCTGATGGGCAGTGGGCCCACTGGTCAAATTGTGAATCGGGAAGAGGGGAGGTGAGGGGAGAGGAGGCCCCTGTCTCCACTGGGTCCCAGCCCAGTGCCCAAGGGAGAGAGGTATGCAGTGTCTCGGTCGCCTCTTCATGGTGCACCTGACCAGCCTTCCCCAGGCCGCTTGCTACCTCCTGGCTCTCTATTCCATTCGGGGCATGATTGCAGTTGCCATCCACCCTCAGAGGGACTTCCCAGTCAGTCTCCGAGGCTCCGGTGGTCCAATAAGCATTCCCTGCTCACTTCCCAGTGATCAGTTATTCCCCCTCATCAGGGAGTGGGGCAGGAGAAAGGTCTGTAAACCCCATCACTCTCCCTCCCCAGCAGGTATGGAGTCGGTCTGTGTCGACTAGGTTCCTCCATCCCATGAGAAGAAGTCCTCATTCTGGTGATTTCTTCCTACTTAGGGCAGCACCTCAAACCAATATGGCTGTCGTGAGAGGTACCACTGCATGTTACGGAGAAATCTCATGCCTGCCTTTTTAAGGTGGGCTTGGGGCATTCGGCCAAGGCTTGTACCTTCCCCACCAATAGGCATAGGCACCCCCTCTCCACGGTGTACTCCTGGCACAGAACCTTTCTTTTCTATATTGTCCTCAGTTAGCCCACATCCAGTGTCCATTCAAGCTCTGATCCTTCCTCCCATCTGGATCCAGCCTGGGGTCTTAGAACCACGTTTATGTCCATGCTGTTACACACGGTCATGTCCCCCTATGTCACAGAAGTTTAGAATGTCGATGTAGCACTTTTGCAGCCCCACACCTGTTATGCTTATAAGAAGCACACGTAATCTTTTTTAAAGGGGATAAGGCAATACACCGTGTTTATTAAGAGTACAATTTAAGCATTGAAATCAGCATATGCTTCCATTCTCTCTCTCTCTCACACACACACCCCAAAAGGTTCTGCAGCTGGATTTTATAGTTACCAGTTCTTAGTGTTGGTCGGTCAGTTCCAGTGGCCAGCTGAAACTGCACATGAGGGAGGGGAGCTGGGCCTCTGTCGAACACGTTCAAAGCTCTGATTTTGATGCAGAATGAACCCAAAGTCCCATGGCAATACACCCTTCTTTTATAGTGATAAGTTCCCATACATGTCTCTGGACCTTGCTGTGTCACACCGGAGCTGTCAATCACAAGCTATACAAGGTTACTCTTAATTAGCATTATTTTGAGTTGTTATTGAGAGGATCCATAGCTGTTTCTCATCTCATCCCTTTGGCTCAACTCCTTATCTCATCCTTGGGGTGTATGCCTTTGCTTTAGGGTCTCAATCTGCCATCTGGATGATTGATAATAAAGTTGGTGCCTCTTGACTCTTCCACTCCCTTCTTGACCATCTGGCCCAGTTGTCCTTTCTCAGTTAATTACCATACATTCTTCACTCACACCAAACAATAAATAAGGCAATTACAGCCATAAAACTTCTATCCTTCTAAGAACAAATGTTAACACAATCAGCAAAAAATAAACTCAGAACAATTTCTTCTTACTAATTCAAGGCTAGCAAAATGGAGTATAAGGCAAAATAAGAAAAATGGAGTACACTTTTACTTGAGACAATTTCTTCCCATTAGGCTTTTGGCCTACACTGCGTAGACTGCATAGACTGTCGGTCCTTCATCAGTTAAGACTGAGCCGATCACAACACACCTTCCAATCTCCTCTCGCTCTGGCCATCCTTCGCCATGCTTGTCCATATCTCCTTGTTAGGAAATCATCCCACCTCTTTGGAGGCTGACCACGTAGCCATTTCAGTTCTCGCGGATACCACTCAGATATAGCTGCAGTCCATCTGTTGTCACTGAGTCGGGCCACGTGTCCTGCCCACCGCATTTTGCTGAGCCTGCTTTCAACAACGACATCTCGCACTCCAGATTGCTGCCTAATTATTTCATTGGGGATGTGATCGCGGAGCGAAATGCCCAAAAATGTTCGTTCCATCGCCCTCTGTGTGACATACAGTTGATGTTCTTCAGTCTTTGTCAGCAACCATGTTTCGCTGCCATATAGCCTACACAGCAACATTAAAATACACACAGCATCTTTGGAACCTCACACAACCTTCTTTACAGACAAATACTATGACAGCCGTGTGTTTGGTGTAGTGAGTTTGTCACGCCTGTAGGATTCGCTGTTAAAGACACTGACCCCTTTACTAATTGGCATTGAAGGGAACTTAGGGTCACACTTTCACACTAAATATTAGATCACTTGGACACTGTTTAGAAGTTTCAAAGAAGCCTTGTTAATTCTAAGCTTTAAAATATAACGTGCATTATGGAAAGGGACAGCTAGGAACGGGTGTGTTTCTTTTTTGTTTTTTTACAATGTAACACGTACTTGCTTTGTGACAGAACTGATTAAACCGATACCGGTTTGATATTGCCACCTAAATAACTGATCGCACTCTTTTAACAAAAGTGTTACGATACCATGACTTATGTAGTGATTTTTTCCATCAATCAGCTAATGGCAAAGATACAAAGAGTGGAAATCCACCACCAGCTGGTAAATTTCAGCACACCAGAGCACAAGTTTGAAACATCTTTCTCTGTTGATGTATTTTAAAGTGTGACATAACATTTTAGTTGCATCCAATTGCCCTTAAAGCGATGTAGAACTCATTATTCTGCAATGCAAACACTTTCTCTTTTTGCCAAGACAGAGGTGCTAGCAACTATAATGAGAGTTTCCTGTCTGGTTATGTCTGCTGCCTGGGGTGATATCTAATAACATGGCAGCTCTTCTGCTCAGGGGTCCTTGTTTGATCACAGTAACGGGTGTGAGTTTGCCTTTTCTTACCAGTGGGTGAACATTCTGGACTATAATTAAGCCAGAAATATTATGTTCTTGTGCAATGTCCAGACAGCATTGGTTAGATGTCTTGTTTTCTTTTGTGGTTTTAATTCCCTTTTGCATTAACTGGATTTTTTGCATGTTTACCCCAATCCTTTTTAAAACCCTTAACCTCCTAGCTTGTTTTATAAGATAAGTATTTGACACGTCTACATCACCTTTCGTCCAGAGGATTTCAACACACTTTACAAATGTTACTTAAGACAGTCTTGCAATACCCATAAGATGAAGGTAGGGGATCAATATGTTCTGTTATAAATAAAGCAATGGAGACTTGTGATGTGCCTTTGGTGACATGATCCATGACAAAACCTGCGTGTAGACCTACCTCACTCCAGTCTGCTGCTCTAACTCACAATAGATCTGTTCCACTGCTTACTTAGGGGAGAGGGATAGCTCAGTGGTTTGAGCATTGGCCTCTTAAACCCAAGGTTGTGAGTTCAATCCTTGAGGGGGCCATTTAGGGATCTGGGGCAAAAATTGGGGATTGGTTCTGTTTTGTGCAGGGGGTTGGACTAGGTGACCTCCTGAGGTCCCTTCCAACCCTGCCTGCTATTCTATGATAGTGCCATGGATAAGTTCTGACAGATTTAGTGAGAGGTCTGCTATAGTGAAGGATAAGACCAGCTTTCTGTTTAAAGCTCAGCTGTTCGAAGTGCTCTAATGTATGGTAAATTGGACTGTCTTGAAATTTGATGTACCTCGTGGCACACATGGTAAGCTTAGTGATCCAAATCTGGGGCTATTTGACTGAGATACAGCCCCCATGGCAAAAAAACAAAACCAGCTTCTCATAATGTTGACACATTGTGGCAATGCTTTTTAGCTCACAGACAGAGATCAAACTAGGGCTCAGATCATTACACTGGCATCTCAGACACTCGAGGGTTACTCCAACAGAGTGTGCGGCACCCACCAGGGAAAGCAAATTAAAACATTATTTGAAAAGGGGATTGCATCTCCAGTTAGGCACGATCAGGATTATGCTGGACATGAGCAGAGAGAAAGGCTAATTAGCTAAAAAGCTACCAGTAGAACTGGATGGCTCTGAGATATGTGACAGTCGTTGAAGCAGAGCACCAACATCAGGCACTGTAAGTTCAAATCCAATCCATGTCAAAAGTCTGAAGGAAAAAAGCAGGCATGTTGCTCCAGCCCTCCTCTATGAAGTGAGGACTACTGAATGGCAGCCAGAGAATCTACCAAAGAGAACTTCAGTAATTATAGATCTGTCAGCTGAACTTCAATAGCTGGACAAATATGGACACAAATTATTAAACAATCACGTTGTAAGCATCTTGAGTTATAAGGAATAGGCAGCGTGGATTGGTCAAGAACAAATCATGCCAAGCCAACCTAAATTCCTACTTTGACAGGGTCACTGGCCTAGTGGATAGGGGGAAAACTGTATATGTATTTTGAATTTAGTAAGTATATGTATATGTAATTTGAATTTTGACACAGTCCCACAATATTCTATAATAAGCAAACTTGAGAAATGTGCTCTCGATGAAAATATTAGAAGAGGGGTGCACAACTAGTTGAAAGACCGTACTCAAAGACTAGCTATCAATGACTTGATGTTAACTGGAAGGGTGCGTCTAGTGAGATCCTGCAGGGGTCAGTCCTGGGTTTGGTACTATTCAATGTTTTCATTAACGGCTTGAATAATGGAGTGGAGAGTAGGCTTATAAAATTTGTGGATGACACGAAGCTGGGAGGGGTTGCAAGTACTTTGGAGGACAGGATTAGAATTCAAAACAATCTTGAAAAATTGAATTGGTCTGAATTCAACAAGATGAAATTCAGTAAAGATCAGTGCAAGAGGATCAGGGGATCAGGTGTTGGGGAGGGGATAGGGACGGGGGGGTAGGAATGGAGGAGTGGGAAGGGAGAAATGGGGGTGAGTGACAGGGCGACTGGGGGAGAATAGGGGCGGGGCTTAAAGGTTACAAGCAAAACAAAAGCATTTGGGGTTAGCACAGAGGAGTCCACAAGCCAATAAGAAATAAACAGAATAAAACTAATCGCGTCTTTCTAGACATTTTCTGATTTATGAGTAGGTTTTAGGTATGATCTGATGATTTCCATACCTGACAAAAAGCTTTTTACAGCATAGTCCCAGCTCTGTCTTTGCTCTGTCCCCTCTCCGGAGAAGAACAACAGAACAGACAAAGGGAAGTTTTCCCCAATTTTAAACAGTTCTAGGCCTCCCATTGGCTCTTTTGGTCAGATGCTCACTCCTTTCCTTTTAGCTGTGGACTTTTTAACCCTTTACAGGTAAAGCAAGTAGAGAACAGCTACTAAAAGGGATTTTATAGTTAACTGGCTGGCTGGGGGCCCATAAAAGGGAGCTTCCCCCCACCCCACTTCATTTATCACAGAGCTATTGTTTCTGGCTGTATTAATTTCCATGGGATATTCTTTTTCAGCTGGGAATATCTAATTGAGATGAATGGGCCACTTAACACTCCTGAGCTTGCATGCTGCTGATGCCCAGTTTTTTTAAGCTTTCCTCAGTAGGGTTGTCCTGGAGTCTCCAGAAATTAAATATTAATCTTTACTTAAAGATAATGTCATCTGATTAAACGTCCCAGGAATACATCCAACCATAATTGGCAACCCTATTCCTCAGTGGTCAGGTTTTCTAAACCTTCTATCATTTCTGCTGATCTCCTCTGGACACTCTCCAATTTGTCCACATCTTTCCCAAAGTGTGGCACCCACAACTGGGCACCATACTCCAGCTGAGGGCTCACCAGTGTCGAGTAGAGTGGGACAGTTACTTCCTGTGCTTTACATACGACACTCCTATGCCCATCCAGAACATCACGTTCAGCAAAACTCAAATATTTGAAAGCCAGGAAATACACAGGTAAGGTAAATGGCCACACAACCTTAACTCTACCCTTTTTTAATGATGCCCCACCTCACCCATAACACCCACACACCCACTCTGCCTTTTCATTGTAGTGGACAGGCAAGACTTGCACATGTAGTACGCTAAAACACGGAGCAAGCTTCCCAGAAACACTATACCATTGTCAAATTAACAACCCCTTCACACATGCACAAAAGATACCACTTCCACCTATAAGAACATAAGAATGGCCGTACTGGGTCAGACCAATGGTCCATCTAGCCCAGTATCCTGTCTTCCAACAGTGGCCAGTGCCAGGTGCCCAAGAGGGAATGAACAGAACAAGTAATCATGTTGCGCATTCCCAGTTTCTGGCAAACAGAGGCTAGGGACACCATCCCTGCCCATCCTGGCTAATAGCCATTGATGGACCTATCCTCCATGAATTAATCTAGTTTTTTTTAACCCTGTTAGTGTCTTGGCCTTCACAACATCCTCCGGCAAGTTGTTCCACAGGTTGACTGTGTGTTGTATGAAGAAATACTTCCTTTTGTTTGTTTTAAACCTGCTGCCTATTAATTTCATTTGATAACCCCTAGTTCTTGTGTTATGAAAAGGAGTAAGTAACACTTCCTTATTTACTTTGCCCACACCATTCATGATTTTATAGACCTCTATCCAATGCCCCCTTAGTCATCTCTTTTCCAAACTGAAAAGTCCCAGTCTTATTAATCTCTCCTCATATAGAAGCTGTTCCAGACCCCTAATCATTTTTGTCACCCTTTCCACTTCCAATACGACTTTTTTGAGATGGAGCGACCACATCGTTGTGCAATATTCAAGATGTGGGTGTACCATGGATTTGTATAGAGGCAATATGATATTTTCAGACTTATTATCTGTCCCTTTCCTATATTTTCCCTTACCATCATTGAATTCAGAGGCTGCGCTCATATCCTACCTCACTACTGACAGTCCCCATGGCAAGAAGACCTCAGAGCCCTGTGACTGACACAACTTACACAACTCTGTACTGAAAGGATGCGGGCTGGAACCTCAGTGTACACAAACATCTCTTCCCTTTGACAGCACACATGTGGGGAGTCAGGGGTGGAGTTGGGTCAGGGGTAGAGGGGGGTGGTCAAGCACCCACCGGTGCTATTAGAAGTCGGCACGTATGAATAAGACCATGATTTTTCAGTGTTAAGCAAAATTATGAATTTAAGCACCCAGAATTGTCTTTTGAAGGTGTTTCACAGGTTTCCTTTGAGGACCAGCAGGACAGATATGGAGTGATTGCTTTGTGAAAAGTATTCACCCGGGGTGACATGGTGTTTTTGTCTTTTATAATTTTTCTGTGTGAGTTTATTCAAGATCGTAGTGAGCTTGCAGGGCTGGTAATTCGGAAAACTACATCGTAAGTCATAAACAGAGCACTTTTGATATAAAATAATTTAAACTCAAAAATGGAAGTCCACCAGGCCATCTCTACAGGCATTTTTCAGTGTACAGCTGCACTTTTAAGTAGAGGGATCCTGTATCCCCAGCTTTTCATTCAAAGGATGATAATGTAATTGATTGCCATAACTAAACTGTCCCTATTAGTCTTGTACAAATTGTTAAGCAATATGAGGCCTACTTTGGATCTCAGATAACTTTTATCATAGAATTATAGAATATCAGGGTTGGAAGGGACCTCAGGAGGTCATCTAGTCCAACCCCCTGCTCAAAGCAGGACCAATCCCCAACTAAATCATCCCAGCCAAGGCTTTGTCAAGCCTGACCTTAAAAACCTCTAAGGAAGGAAATTCCACCACCTCCCCAGGTAACCCATTCCAGTGCTTCACCACCCTCCTGTTGAAAATTTGTTGCTAATATCCAACCTAAACCTCCCCCCACTGCAACTTGAGACCATTACTCCTTGTTCTGTCATTTGGTACCACTGAGAACAGTTTAGATCCATCCTCTTTGGAACCCCCTTTCAGGTAGTTGAAAGCAGCTATCAAATCCCCCCTCATTCTTCTCTTCTCCAAACTAAATAATCCCAGTTCCCTCAGCCTCTCCTCATAAGTCATGTGCTCCAGACCCCTAATCATATTTGTTGCCCTCCGCTGGACTCTTTCCAATTTTTCCACATCCTTCTTGTAGTGTGGGGCCCAAAACTGGACACAGTACTCCAGATGAGGCCTCACCAATTCCGAATAGAGGGGAATGATCGCATCCCTCGATCTGCTGGCAATGCTACTTATACAGTCCAAAATGCCATTAGCCTTCTTGGCAACAAGGGCACACTGTTGACTCATATCCAGCTTCTCGTCCACTGTAACCCCTAGGTCCTTTTCTGCAGAACTGCTTCCTAGCCATTTGGTCCCTAGTCTGTAGCAGTGCATGGGATTCTTCCATCCTAAGTGCAGGACTCTGCATTTGTCCTTGTTGAACCTCATCAGATTTCTTTTGGCCCAATCTTCTAATTTGTCTAGGTCCTTCTGTATCCTATCTCTACCCTCCAGCATATCTACCACTCCTCCCAGTTTACTGTCATCTGCAAACTTGCTGAGGATGCAATCCACACATTAATGAAGATATTGAAAAAAACTGGCCCCAGGACCGACTCTAGGCCAGCTCTGGAGGAAACTCTTATCCTGCTCTCACAAGTCGCATCTTGATAGATGACAGAGCTTGGTAATACGTGTGCTTTTTTTCTAAGCAGGGTAAGACCTCATGTTCCATGCTAGTTACATAGTCTTAGGAGAAAGAGCTGGGTGATAGAATTGATACACAAGGAACTTTGGCATGCTACTAAATAGGTATGAGAACTGTTCTGTGTAGACTTCTCTGATCTGTGAACTATGTCAAGCTTTTATACTTGCCAACAACTCTTCATTGTCTGACACAAGAACTTATGTAATGTTTCCTGTTTTCTAAATATAGAATATTTTTTGGCAGGAGGACTGGTCACAGTTGAGGCGCATTAATAATTGCTCCAGTCTGAGACCAAGTAGACCACCCTATATGATTACTTTGCATTCCCAGTACATTATAGCTATCTGTTTGGAGAGGTGGTAAGGATGGATAAAACTTTCAAAGTAATATAGGAGCCTAAATCTCATGGATTTTTATCACTTTAGTGCCTAAGAGACTTTTGAAAACGGGACTGAGATGCTTTTGTAAGTATTACCCTAATTTATATATATATTTTAAATTTATGTTCCATTTTTTCCATCCTTATTTACATTGACTTCATGAGCAGCTCTGTTAATTTCAGTGGGACTACCTGCAGATTTGAAGCCCAAACCAGTGACGCATTTAAGCATGCACTTAACTGTAAGAACCTGAGTGGTCCCATTGATCCTTTGCACGATCCAGTGGACTAGGCCACTGGAATGAGACTCAGGAGGCCTGGGCCTCATCCTAGATCCACTGAAATTACCCTTGAAGTTATTCCATTTTGCCACTAATCTGCTCTGTGACCTTGGGCAAGTCACTTCACCTCTCTGGATCTGTGTTTTCCCCTCCCACTGCGGTCAGTTTTGTCTGTTTAGATTGTAAGCTCTTCAGGACAAAGACTGTCTCTTACTGTGTGTTTGTACAACATCTAGCATAATGGACCCCTAATCTTAGTTGGGGTCTTTGGGTACTACTGTAATAAAATGATATTAATGTGCTTAAATTTAAGCTTATTCTGTGTTAAGTCAGGGCCTCTCCCAACAGTGAGATCTTAGACTGTGAAATAGGCTCCCAAGGGGAGACATGGACTCTCATTGCTTGGAGTATTTGAAACTAGACTAGTAACTGTCCAATAGGGTACAATATGCATTGGCAGGGAGATGGACTCAATGACCTAAGAGGTTTCTTCCATCTCTGGATGATGTGATTTTTGTTCCTCTGTTCCATGCATATGTGGCTGGATGGTCATTTCCAGAACTTGATATGGAATGAGCAATGCCAATTAGTTCTGGCTGTCCTAACCTAATTTAATTAACAAGGCTGCCAACACTAAAATGGCTTTTAAGTATGTTAAAACTCTTGACAACTAATTTGTTAGCAGTTGAATATGAGTTGTGTAATGCGGTCCTAATTAGATTAAATATTAAGGGTCCATTTTACCAACTGTTCGTTCAGTTGTTGAACATTGCATACAGTTAACATGGTTTGGGAAATTGCTTTAATACAAAACAAATAAAAGCACTGTACAGTATATTGCAAAGCATCGAATTCATTTGGTATTTTGATATTAGATGGATTTGTTACATTGGAAGTGAATAGTTACAAATTGTTCTCTGTGGTAGAATAGTGAATTGGCACAAACCTTATTTAATTAGTGTTTGTTTTTTTTTAAATGATTTTACTTTCCCTTTTTGTAAAAGAAAAGTCCATTTATAAAGTAATAGAGTCAATTATAGGAGAAATCGGTTGGCTGAAAACAGCAGCACACAGAAGGTCTGTTCATTTAAATGGGTCATTTATTTAAATGTATTCAGCAGGGCTTTGTAGAGTTTGTTTTTGATGCTGCCTAGTTTGGTCTTCTGGGTGAAGTCAAGAAGCAGAACATTTTGTATGTTGCTTTGATGGGTCAGTTTAAATTTGATCTCTCATCCATAGCAACTAATGTAATTACAGTGCTAAAAAGAAATCTGCCTGTATTAATAAAGGCAGACTGTGAATTATTTGTAATGTATCTGATGTTGGTATTCAGGATCCCTGTTCCTAATTTGGCCACCCTAAATCACTGGTGAATTGCATATACATATTAGACACCGGGGGTGAAATCCTACCCAATTAATGTCAGTGGCAAAGGTCTCGTTGATTTCAATAGAGTCACCTGCATGCAGCTATTTGACCAGTCATACAAACCAGTTTTGAATCTCTGTGAATTTGTGAACACCATAGAGCTCAGATATTATCCCCGTTTTACAGATTGGGAATTGAGTCACAAATGCTCAGGTTCTGGAAGCAGTCAGATGTCACAGTGATGAGCCAATATAGGAGTCTGCGTTGACAGACTGTGGTAAAATTGTTCCAAAGCACTTGTGAAATATTCATGAATTGTTTTTTGCCTAGTATTTGACCAGGTTTATTTATGTCAGTAAACTGAGGAACAGAGAGATGAAATGACTTTCCTATTAAATACATGGTGTAAACAGAGGGGCTGGACTGACCTTTCTGGAAAATAAAATTCTCTCCTTAGCCACTGAACATCTAGGAAATAGGAAGATTCCTCCAGTTGCTCCTAATCCAGCATGTCTCATTTCTAACCTGGGGAGCACATCACACATGGCCAGTATTATACAGGATTTCAGACTAATAGATTTTAAGGCCAGAAGGGACCATAAAATCATCTTATCTAGTGCTGACAGTTCAGTGTCCACATTTATTCAAATTTTGGCCTTGCCTGAGGATGCTAATTAGCACCAGTTGTGGTAGTGGGTTGTGGTGATGTGCACATCCAATCCATTGGTAACTTGACTGACAATGAGCATCTCATTCCATGTAGCCCATCAAACAGCCATTAAAAAGTAACAACATTTGGTAACTAATAGGATGGGCTGGATTCATTCCTCCAGAAGAAATTTAGCTCTCCCAAATAGCATAGATAATGAAAGATAATTAAAAAAAAAAATAATAGCAGAGTCTGCATTTTCTCTCATCTCTCCCAAATCATCTTTTCCCCATTTGCTTCCCATCTATTTTCCCCTTTTATTTGGTCTGAAATCAACAAGATGGAATTCAATAAAGACAAGTGTAAAGTACCATGCTTCGGAAGATAAAATCAAGTACACAACTACAACATGGGGAATAACTGGGTAGGCGGTAGTACTGCTGAAAAGGATCTGGGGGTTATAGTGAATCAAAGATTGAATATGAGGCAATAATGTGATGCAGTTGCAAAAAAAGCTACAATTAATCTGGGTGTATTAACAGGAGTGTTGTATGTAAGACATAGGCGGTAATTGTCCCTTTCTATTCCACACTGCTGAGGCCTCAGCTGGAGTATTGTGTCCAGTTCTGGGCACCGCATTTTGGAAAAGAAGTGGACATATTGGAGAGTCCAGAGGAGAGCATCAAAAATGATAAAAGATTTAGGGCTAGTCTACACTACCCGCCCAGATCGGCGGGTAGAAATCGATCTCTCGGGGATCGATTTATCGCGTCTCATCTAGACGGATAAATCGATCCCCGAATTGATGCACGTACTCCCACCTCGTCAGGAGGAGTAAGCGCCGTCGACTGGGGAGCCGCGGTGGTCGATTTGCCGCCGTCCTCACAGCGGGGTAAGTTGAATAGGATACGTCGAATTCAGCTACGCTATTCGCGTAGCTGAATTTGCGTATCTTAAATCGATCCCCCCTCCCCCCAGTGTAGACCTAGCCTTAGAAAACCTGACCTCTGTGGAAAGGTTAAAAAAATTGGGCTTGTTTAGTCTTGGGAAAAGAAGACTGAGCGGGGACTCGATATGTCTTTCAATATGATAAAGGCTGCTATAAAGGGGCCTGTGATCAATTGTTCTCCATGTCCACTGAAGGTAGGACAAGAAATAATGGGCTTAATCTGCAACAAGGAAGATTTAAGGTAGATATTAGAAAAACTTTCTAACTGTAAGTATAGTTCAGCATTGGAATAGGTTTCCAAGGGAGATTGGAATTACCGAGGAGATTGTGAAATCCCTGACACTGGAGGTTTTGTAAGAACAAGTTAGACAAAGAACTGTCAGGGACGGTTTAAGTTTACTTGGTCCTGCCTCAGCACATGCGGCTGGACATGATGACCTCTCATGGTCTCTTCCAGCCCTACATTTCCACGATTCTAAAAGGGCTGAGATGACTTCTGTTTCTAAAGCTATCACAAGCTGCAAATACAGGTGCACTTGGAACAGGTACAGTAAAAACTTCTTGTGCCTACAAAACAAGGGGATTAAAACAACTAGTAAAGCAAAGCAATTAATTGAAAAGGTTGAGAGCTTCTTTCCCCAGGAGACTAAGGCTACGTCTTCACTACAGGGGGGGGTCGATTTAAGATACGCAAATTCAGCTACGCGAATAGCATAGCTGAATTCGACATATCGCAGCCGACTTACCCCGCTGTGAGGACGGCGGCAAAATCGACCTCCGCGGCTTCCCGTCGACGGCTCTTACTCCCACCTTCGCTGGTGGAGTAAGAGCGTCGATTCAGGGATCGATTGTCGCGTCCTGACGGGACGCGATAAATCGATCCCCGAGAGGTCGATTTCTACCCGCCGATTCAGGCGGGTAGTGTAGACCTGCCCTTAGGTATAATTTTACATTGGATGTATTTGTAATTCTAGAGCAGACATTACACTTTGAGCAAATGGGGACAGTCTGAGTCTCTCTGAGCATTTCATTTGCACAGGAGCTGCATCTTAAACAGCAATAAGCCCTTTGGAATATAAAACATTTAGCTCTTTGATCCAGGCTATCCAAAGAACCTTGTGCTTTGCAACTGCTAGACTGCTTCAGACACTGTGGCTCTTGATTGCTAGTGCTTGTGGTGTTTGTTCTTTTCCCTTAGCTCCATTCATACTGTGTTTGCTCTGGGACTTTATCATTAACATCTTCACCTGGTCCCCCCGTAAGGGTCATAGCCTGGAAAACAGCACATGTCCCAGATAAATGCACTGAGAATGCATTCAAACCAGGGGCTGCTGAAGAGCTGCAATCCTCGGCCAGTTGCACACAGAGGGGCCGTGTCCACTACTGCAGCATGTGCAGAGGATGCTTCCCAACATACTGCAGTGTGAGCTTTGTGGATCCCTCTGGCCACATCTCCGACATGCCCATTCCTCGTGTTCCTCAGTGGCAAGCAGAGCGCTACAGGGCTCCCGGGGATGCAGAGGAGTTTTGATCTCCCTGTATGAAGCTGCTTCAGTAGCATGGCAGAACCACATCACTTCCGTTGCTGTAGGGCTTGTATCTACACAGACGTTGTGCCGGTTTAACTGCTTTGAGCTTAAGAACCAATCCAGTCCAACTAGCGCGAGCCCCTCTGTGAACACACCATATGCATTTACACTTGGCTTGTAGCAGGTTAGGTTGCACCTGAAGTTTCCTGAAAGTCTCCACGCAGAGACGCGCACCGGTATCACTGAATCAGTTTAAAATCACACCTTGAGTTAAACCGATGTAATTTTTTGTGTGGGCCAGGCAGAGGAATTTGGGATTTGGGCCTCCGTGGTTAGAATTTTCCCCTAGCACCGCTGCCGTCGATTTATAGTGTATTTAGTCTGAAGGGCCAGCTGCAGTACGGGCTTTGATGGGAGACATGCCCGGGGATCCTTTGGCCTGGCTGGTTAATAGGGTGGCTTTTCTGTCTGTGGTTTTGCAGCTTTCACTTAGAGCAGGAGGGTTGTTCACACGAACTCAAATGGTTCCAAAGACAATGGACCACCAACGGAGCAGCACTGACTCACTCCAGCTAAGGGTATGGCCTAATAGCCATAGACAGTCAGGGCTGGATTGTAACTCTGAGGCGCTGGGCTGAGTAGAGTAGTGCCGTATTGCCGTCCTCAAGAGATCAAATTCATAAGTCGAACCCCCCAAATCATGGGCTTGGCTAAAAAAATCATGACATTTAAAAAAAAAAATCATGATGTTGTTAGGTTTTTAAATCTGCCTTTCGAGTTTTGGACTCCCCCTCTGCATGTGTGACAATTAGTGGTGCCCCCTCTCCCAAATGTATTGGATAAGGTGACTTTGGTACCTGCTATGGGAGCTCTCACCCCCACATCTGCTTGACCCTTGCCCCGTAATCAGTCCTGTCCCCCTCCCCTCCACTCAGTTCAGCTCCTTCAGCCTCCGTCAGTTCAGTCCCCAACCCCCCAGCCTCATCTCTGCTCCTCCTAGGCACGGATGGCCCATGAATACCCGCTTCATGGAGGCTAGCCCCTGGCCCCACCCCTTCAGCCCAAGGCTCCGCCCCTTCTGCTCCCCTCACCTGCTGGAGGCCCCCCACCACTACAGCCAGAGGAGCCTATGCCAAACTGCCCCAATCACAAGCACACCCACCCCAGCTGCCCTGAGCCACCGGCTGGTCCAAGCACGGCCTGACTCCCCGGGCTGCCGGCCGGCCTGAGCACCAGTCCGACCCTCGGGCCGCCAGCCAGCTGAGCCCCGATCTCCAGGCCGCCAGCCTGAGCTGAGCCTTGCTGGCTTTGGGGGAGAGGGGGAGCGAGGGCAGGGCCTCGGGGCAGAGCATGGGTGAGGCCAGAGCCCGAGTTAGGGCAGGCTTAGCCTCCCCTAGCCAATTATACCCCCTGCACGTGCTCCTAGGGTTCGTTACTCCCCTCTCCCAGGCTTGGTGGGGTAGCTACAGGTGTTCTTCATCGGGTGCTGCCAGGGAGTGGGGTGGGCAGAGGCTCCATCTCTCCATTCTCTCAGGATCGGAGGGGACGGAGGGAGCGGTTTGAAGCGACTCTGCTGGCTTCTGATAGGGCTGAACTGCATGAGGGGGCTGGTGCTTCCCAGGTCATCGCCAGACAAATGCCTCAGAAATCCCGTCACGGGGGATAAAATCATGAGCGTTGGCAGTGCTGGGAGTGTCCACGCAGTGTTGTTCTGTACAGCGATACCAGCCAACTTAGTATGGATAGGGGACAGGGCTTCACCTCTTACCAGGGGCGTTGGAACAGAGAGGGGCCAGAGGGCCACGCTCCCCCACTTGTAGGGTGCTTCTGCTCCTGCTCTAACCCCACCCCTCCCCCACACTTTGGGGCAATACACAGCCTTGAGGCACCCAGAGTGCAGAAACTGGGATTTCCCCCACCGGGTGCAAGGAGCACAGGGAAGGCTCCTTGCATGCTGCCCCATGCATTAATGCAAAGGAAAAACTGAACTGGCTCCTTTTTTGTGCTTCCGTGGCTCTTATTTAAGACACTGGTGTTTGATGAGGAGCTTTCTCTCTCCCAGCTCAGGTTCCTCTTCTGCTGACTGCTGTGAAATTGTAGCCCTGTAGCCAGGGGATGGTCAATTATTTTTTGTCAAGGGCCAGACTCCAGAGAAAATAATAGAAACAATAATGATAATAAGTAAATAAAAAGATTTGGGGGTCTGTTCGAAAGCATCTGGGGGTCCAGATTTGGCCCACAGTCCCCCTATTGACTACCCCTGCCTGCAGCCTTTTGCCATAGGTAATGTCCCGAGCAGAGCACTATTACCTCAGCACCTACTAGTAGCAGGAAATGTTGTGACCCATTAAGGAAGGGGCGTGAGGCAGCAGGTCAAGTTTGAGGCCCACGCCAGATGCTTGTGCACAAATTGGGGGTTTCCTCACACGCACACTATTGTGTGAGCTCAGCTTTGACTGACACAGACTTTTGGGCACTCTATGTGCACACAAACATGCTGGGGGCGGGCTCTGTGTTTGAGGTTTGGGTCCTTACGTTTATCAACATACAAACAGCTCTTTACTTAATGACTAATCAGATTTTTAACTCGATGGCCTCACAATCTGGGTCAGATCCAGAGCTGTGCTTGACCCAGCACCCAAGGTGGGGACAATGATGACTGGAAGCTACTTCCAACCTAGCCTAATCCTGGGGACAGCCAGGGCCAGTTTTACCCCTGGTGCAAGTTAGAGCTGTCTCAGGGCTGCTCTAACTTGCACCTGACATACCAGCTTCTGGTGTTGGGGGTGGGATTATGCCAACATTGGATCACAAAAGATTACTACATGCTGCCCACACCCCCTTCATTCCAACATATTCCCTTTTCTGGGGGGAAGGTCAGGTTTGATGATGCCAAGGGGATGTATTAGGGCCATGATTCCTCAGCCATGTAGACTCCTCATACATGTAGTGAATATACAGTGTAAATGTTCCCAGAGCCTGAAATCACAGGGAATTGTTTTTAAAATGACCAAAAGCTGCATGTCACTATTTTCTTCTTTTATCAGGATCACATTTAAACGCCTCTCACGTTGCAGTTCAGTAGGGCTTTGACTCCAGCTGTCTGCTGCCTTTGCACGCCAACCACACTATACAATTGGTCCAGAATCAACTTGGATTAAATGTCAGAGAGTGGCTTATTGAGCCTATGATATTTTTAATTGGATTTTTGAATTCTTACCTGTCCGAAATATTCTGTGCGATCACCAAACTCTCTTTAATGATGTTCACCTGAAGAACTAAAAGCAACCTCCACATGGGGGAGGGGGGTTCTTTTCATCCCCATTTTGCAGAGGGGGAGGTGACATGAAGACCCATGTTTTCAAAAGCAGCCACAAGTCCATAGGTAGCCAGGGGGAGCCCTGAGTGATCAGCACTGCCGAATATTGGAGTTGGCTCGGGGTCAGGATCTTTGAAAACCAGGCTCCTATGAGTGACTCTAGTTGGGCACACAAGAATGGAAGGATTGAAAATTAGCATAACTTTTGAAAATGTGGCTCAAGTGACTTGCCCAGTGTCACGCAGCTAGTCTAATGCGGAGTTGGGACTAAAATCTGTGTGATGGTTCTTGCTGGGGAGGAGGGGGGAAGCACACTTGAGATTGCTCAATCAGGGCAAACTGCAAAGAATGGGACAGACGATCCCCCAAACTGGTGGTTATTCTAATAATTAGATTCACCAACCCAGCCACCAAACAGCTGCTACAATACCTTACTGGTTATCAAAACATAAGCTCCATTAAAGCAATCCAGACTTGGGCTCCCACCCAGATAGCCTAGTCAAATATAATGAGGATTACTGAAAATCTTGTTCATCATATATAAAGTTCTACCCCAGCCCAAGGGATCAGATACTTTACCCACAAGGTCAATGAATATTTCAAATCTTACCCAAATTCACACTTACACCCAATTCTCATTAACAAACTAAGATCTATTTAAAAAGAAAAGAGAGATTGTGATTAAAGATCATTATACATACAGATAGGAATAAAGTTCGTAGGTCTGTTCATAGTAGAGATGGTGAGCCGCTGAGTTGCAAAAAGTTCTTTCAGAGTCAGTTCCTTAGGTTATAATCCAAATAGGCAGTTCATGTGCAGAGTTTGTATAAATTCTTCCATGAGAAATACCAGGGTAATCCAGACTTGGAGCTGGAGACTTCAGTCTTGTGACTCAAGCTTCCCTGACCAAGCTTAAGCAGATCTGAGATACAGGATTGGGGCCCTAGAGTTCTTTTCTAGATCCCTGGCAGGCTGCATTAGCCTCTTGACAGTAGTTAACGCATCAGGCATTAATTGGATGAAGAATAGGTAATATACATTATGGCTTAGAAGTCAATCCTATTTCCTGTGTATACATAGGTAATTAGTTGCATTGATCAGCATAAGGCAATTAACCATTTCAGCAGTTCATAGATAGTTTACTACAAACTTCAAAGAGAAATATAGACAATGATATTATTACACCCAAGTTTCATCTAAATGTTAATATTCCCTTTTGATCTCTGAATCAGTAGAATATAGTAACATTGCTAACCTCTGACAAGATATAGATAAACACAGACAAATACAGTAACTATCTTCTTCTAATTCTTTAACAATACAAGTCTACATTTCAAAGCCCTGGTCTATCTAACATGGCTTTGTTAGCTATTTATAAGGAATGGCCCTAATTACGATGTATATACTTTTCTAATATGTTTTTAAAGGTTGAATTTGTATCATTTAGCCTACTAGTTGCTTAAGCCTTTCTGGTTTGGTGTCACACTAGGTCTCCTGGCTCTTGCTCTGTACTGTGACCTCTAGATGCTGCCCAATATATTGGACAGCAAGCAATATTTTTATAAATAACTTCTCCTCCCCCATCCATTGTTTGCACTACATAGGTCTCTGAAAGAACCATTCTCACAAAACCTGTGCTTAGCTAACGTGAATTAACTGATCTCTGACACAGGGACTCTAATCATTCATATGAAATCAATTTGAAAAATATGTTAGGATTTTAAAAGAAAGCAACATCTGAGAACTATGCAAACACGAATGTACTTAAAATGGAGTTAATTGATAAAGATTTTCACTGCCTTTAACTCACACATTTGTGATCCCAGCTGCTGTTCCATTTTCCTGGTTCTTATTATTTTTGCATTATAACGATGTTTTACATCAAGAAAGGCAGCAAACAGACCCATTAAAACATCATCTTGTTGTGCAACTAAGATCTAATATCTCACTAATATAAAATGTGAAATTACAATGCACCACAAATAGATGCTTCTGTTATTTCATGTAGTCTTTATTTATCAGAATGGTTTTGCCTGAGTAATGTGGCAGTAGTATATTTTTGACTCTAAAAAGTTTAGCAATCCACTTCCACATGTTTATCCTCTTCCAGCACCTTTTCTCCATTCGTTCCCCCTTTCCACCTCCCCCAGGTCCCCAGATACTGTGTTGTGAATGTGGGGTGCTCAGATCTTCCAAACCTTCAGGATTTAAAGCTAATATTTAAAACACAACTCAGTGACAATCACTGAGAGATTTCTAATAGAGACTAAAATTTGCCAACAAGAAATACAAGTGTTGGACAAGAGCCCTGGCCCTGACTGACTCCACATGGGCAAGCCCCTGTGCTCGTTCAAGCCACATTGAAATCAGTGGGGATCTGTGCAAATACAGGTGTCCACCTACCAGGAGACAGTTGGAGGGCTGGGATCCATATCATGGCTGCCCCTGTATGGGTGTGCTGAGGAGGAGAGGTTGAAGAAAGGCCATTTTTTCCGCTCCACGCTCTTGTAATTCATTGCTTGGTGTATGTTCCGCATTCTCCTTTGTGTCTGATCCCCACAGGGTGTGAGTCTGTTGCAGCCCCCAGCTACAGGCCTTGTCCCTTTAGCTCAAGCTGTGGAGACTCATGGGTATAGCTTTAGAGGTCCTAGGTTCAGCCTGTGGTGTGTCAGCCAACCGAGAAGCCCCATGTTAGTGTCTTCCCACCCATCAAGACAAACTGCTTCCCTTGTGTCCATTGCAAAATCCCAGCTAACTCCTGGGAAAATACACCACCAAATTCAAGCTCTTGCAGGCCATGTATGGGAAGGTGAGGCCTGAGATACCCTCCCCTATTCTAAGCACAGAGAACTGCTGTCCTTTCACAGGTTTCAGAGGGGTAGCTGTGTTAGTCTGTATCAGCAAAAACAACGAGGAATACTTGTGGCACCTTAGAGACTAACAAATTTATTTGGGCATAAGCTTTCCTGGGCTATAACTGATGAAGTGGGTTATAGCCCACAGAAGCTTATGCCCAAATAAATTTGTTAGTCTCTAAGGTGCCACAAGGACGCCTCATTGTTTTTGTCCTTTCACAGATATTGCTAGGTGGTTCCTGCAGGGAAATGTTGACTGTCTAGTGGTGTCCACTGCCTTCTGCAGTCAGCAGGGAATATAGCAAGTGGAAAGTAATCTGCACAGTGTGGAAATTCAGTGTGTGACATGTGCAAACAGAGCCAGGATTGGCATGCTTCTTGACACCTGAATCCCTCACTATGTCGGTATCAAGCACTGGAGTTGAAAATGTACCACTGGGCCATTCTACTTACCCATATTCAGTGCAGGAGAGTTATGAAGTGGTGGTGTAATTCAGCCACTTTACTGTAGGAGGAAGGCCCGGCTGCACTGTGCAAATCAGTATCTAAACTTCACTAGTGTTCAAGAAAGTTTGGGTACCAGGGTTTGGTTTGGGACTCTCTGTCCTTCTATCTTAAAGGGACAATGTCAATCTGAATAATGGGCACCTGCTCCTGAATTCCCTCTGTCAAGTGTTGTTTCTCTCATGCGGTTCTGGGTAAAAAAAACCACCACCCAGACAACAGGGAAAAGTTCTTCAGGCCTCAATTCTATAATGAAATCCAGAGCTAATGGCAGGATCAGGGCTTAGCTCACTACACAGGGCAAACAGGGAAACTGACTATCTACAAAGTGCTGTCAAATGCACAAAGTAAACAAATTGAAAATATCAGGGAACCATTTTTATCTTCTTTCTTTCAGTTCTAGTAACCTTAGGCTGTGCTCATAACAATTGCAGGCAGCAAATTTGTAGTCAGGTTCTGATTTTAAATGGAGGGTATCCCTCTGACTTTGTTACAATATTGCAAAAGCCGGCTTAAGCTCTACTACCTACATCTATAGGTAAGTATAAAATACTGTTCCTTTTCCACACGTTTTTGGAGACATCTGTGTTTAAACATACTTTCTTCTGTCCGATTGCTTCCTCATATGACAGACCCAAGTTCAGGCTTCCTGCTTCTGATGTAGAAAAGGAGCTAATGCCTGAGGAAAGGACCAGTAGGAATCGTGCTCTGAACATCCTCTTATGTGACACCAAGTGTGTGGTTCTTTGTACAGTGATGAGGAGTGGAAATAAAGATCTACATGTGATCTAAAGGATGCAAGTTTATGGGGCATCTCACACTCACATTTTTAAAACCTCCAGCACAAAAGAAGAGCATAATTTTTAATTTGCATTTATTTTTTCTGTTTCCTTATCCAGGGAAGCTTTTATGTCCCTTCTGAAAACTGCATGCAGCATGCATACAAATGGCATAAGGACCTGTGTCTGCTGCTCTTGAATGCATACAGAGGGCTTCATGTGTACTACACAGTCATAATGAAAGAGATTCCAGATTTGCCACAGCTGAAGTTAGGTAAGAGAACAGACATTTTACATCTCTTAGTCTCATTTTAAACAGACCTTTTAGTAACTAAGTTTTCCAGTTTGTTGTGGGATTTTAGGGGATTTTTTCCCCTGATTTTATTTTGGGTGTTTATTTTAGGGTAATCATGAGTCAGGGCTGATGTAAATCGACATCGCTCTACTGCAATCAGTTCATACTAGCTGAAGGTCGCATTAGTGTTTAGAAGGAATAAGTTATTATAAGTGTCCAAAAATAGTTTCTTTGAATGATATCTGGAATCGGTTGCCTTTCAAAGCCTTGAGCTCCCTATCAGGCCTGGGAGAACTTTAGGAACCAACAGCCCCATGAGCAAATATTTTTCAAATTAGGGGGGAAAACTCAATGTAGGGTAAATTTTATTAGAACATAGTCTCCAATTTCTGCTTTAGAATGTATTGCTCTTTACCACAGACACCTTAATAATAGCATAATTACTACATGCTCTTTAAAGTGTTTTCTGCTTTTCTCCCTAATTTAGCTGTTTAATAGATTCTCCCCCTGAAGCAGAAGCCACTATGGCTTTGTAGACCTTTCAAGGCACTAGTAAGGATATTGGGTCCAACGCTTCAAGGCCTAGCACTGTTGTAGGGTTGCAGGCCTGCATTCATTAATTTGTGCTCTCTCATGTTTGCAGTGGTACTGAGTAGTTAATTAGAAATGAAGAACTCCCCAAGCCAGCCTCTGTTTTCCAACCCGTTTCTTTGGATTTAGGAAGCATGGCTGGCGCTTTCATGTGTATATATTTTAAAAAGGCATTAGCTGTCAATATTAGGATTGCAGAGCCGATGGGAGAGACGTGCCCCATTCCATTGACCAATGGCTTAAAAAAAGAGAGAGAGAATGTCTTCCATATCGATTCTGTAGGTAGTATCGGAGCAGTCAGCTATAAAACATTGTGCTGCACATCCCACATTGGGGCTGGTTCCACCTCCTCGTCCTGCTGCATTCACTGTTATGGGCCGCATGTTCCCCTCTCTCAAATAACCTGCATTCAGTTAAGAAAACTGGTTTATTTCTTTCACACAGTGAGAAAACATCCTTAAAAACAGATCCGGTACTTAAAAGTTATTGTAACCTGTCAATTACAGCATGACAACAAAACACAGGTGTCATGCATTTTGGTTATTGGTCACATGTAGAGATTATTTGTATCACACATTGGCAGGTTTGGAAGTTGAAAGGTGCAAGGTGGTATTGCCTCTTGTGTGTTTCATCTATCACAAATATAAAAAGACCCAAAACACACACAGGTTACATTTCTGCATCCCATGGGCCAGATTTTCAGACAGTTTACGATGCATAAATACGCATTTCGTTTGCACACATACTTGCTATACATGCAGATTCACTAAATGCAACTTAGCCACTTATGAATGAAATTCTCCATTCTCATTTACAAGTCTAAAATATCTGATTGCAGGTTGAGGACTTTGGGGCCCGATCAAAAGCCTGTTACAGTCACTGAGAGTCTTTTCATTGACTTCAGTGGGCGTTGATTAGGCCCATGGTCTGTACATAAAAAATGTAACGATCCAGTTTCCATGTTAAGGGTATGTCTATACTAGAGGGACTATACCAGCTACATTGCCATAGCTCTGCCAGCACAGCCCCCTAGTGTAGACACAGCTTCCACTGAAGGAAGGGGTTTTTCTATTGGTGTAGGAACAATACCTCTCCAGCTGACGGTAGCTATGTCAACAGAAGCGTTCTTCCATTGATTTGGCTGCGTCTACACTGGGGGTTAGGTCAGCATAGCAACATTGGTCAAGGGGATGGATTTTTCACACTCCAGACCAGTTAGCTATATCAGCCTAAATTTTAGGTCTGGAGCAAACCTGAGAAACCAAGAGTGCAAATGCATGAACCAGAACATTAAAAGATGAGGTGTGGGTATGTGTGTTCATGCCACCAGTGGTTGCACCTATGAATATGCAAAATTGCTGTTAGACACCCTTGTGTCAATTTGTCCCTTCATGGTTACTGTGCACATTTAAATGGGAGGTGTTTTGTATGGTCTCCCTTTGTAGCCATGTGCTATTTATTTGTTGTTATTAGTGATGGCTCCTCCCTGCAAATTCCGCAAGCCAAAGTTCCTGAGGTTTTGTTTCAGATCTCCTGTTTTTATGACGTTTTGCAGAATGTCTCTATGACCCACACTTGGTGGGGCATAACTGCAGCATGGGATTTCCCTGGGGCCATCTCACTTGACAGCTGCAAGCTATAAAAGCTAGGTCTACACTAAGGCCCCAAAGCAAACATTTTGGTTGAGACCACCAAGCATAGAGGCAGAAAAGGAAACGAATGCACACGTTCCAAATAAAGGATTTATTACTGACACTGTGGCAGGGCCCAACAGGTACCAGGGGCTTTCCAAACACAGAGGAAGGTACAATCCCTGTCCCAGAGGAGCTGACAGACTTCAGACCCAGAGCTGCATAAAGATTTACAAGCCTGGCTTGCCTCATTGCTCAGATATTGGGGATGAAACAAGGTATAGGGCAACTGGCTGAAGCATTTGCTGCCCTGGAAGGCTTTTGCCAGCGCACTTAGCAGCTTGCCCTTTGTTACTGTGTTACCTTGGCATTATAAAGTAAGTAAAGGGCATAATCCTGCAAGGTGCTGGGTGCCTCTGGTGCAGCGCTGAGCACTGACAATACTACTGACCCCAATGGAAGCTGGGGATGCTCCAGCACTAGTCCGAACACAGTTGCTTGCTGGGAAAGGGGTAGGGCATTTTGTAGTGTGCATACTCCCTTTCTGGTCAAGCTGCTGCTCACACCACTGGGAGTCCCATATAGGAAGAGCCAAATCCTGCACGCTTTTTTGAGGCAAGTGTCCCATTGAACTTCACTGAGGGTAGCTGCTGGAGTAAAGTGAGCAGGATTTGACCATTAAGGAAAGAACGGGGCTTTTGAGCAGAGATCTTGGGTGCAGAGCCAAGGAGACTCTTGCCAGTGGAGGGTGGAGCGTCGAGTGTTGCATGACAGTTATGAGTTAATGTGTCACTTCTCAAACTTGGTTTTTCTTTTTGTGCCCCCAGCGGAGCTAGCTGTGGAAGATACGCTATCTCAACTTTGTACCGAGCTGCAGGTATTTTCTTTAGCAGAATCAATACGTTCACACGGTTTCAAAACTCACTGAGACAACTCACTTGGGAGAAGCAAGTTCAGTGTCGGCAACCAGTCAAACAAATGTGTCTTGCACTATGACTGCAAATGCATATGGGGCCTCCTTCATTGCCATCAAATCACTGGCTGGACTGTTTTAACAAGGCCTGACACCTCCATCCCTTGGAACAGCCCCAAAGATCAGCTTAGTTAAATGGGACTGGGAGCTACCGACTCCTGGTTATAATATCTGGTCTACTGCTGATTGAGTGCCAGGTATATAGGACCAAATGGTCAAACGTGGGTGCCTAAAGTTAAACAGGCATATAAATAGGGGAAGTAGTGAGTTGGTGTAAGGAGGTGATTTTACCTCTCTGAATACAGCATCGGTGAGACCAAAACTGGACTACTGCATGCAGTTCTGGTGTCCACATTTTGGAAAGGATGTTGAAAAATGAGAGACAGTGCAGGAAAGAGCCACAAACATTATTCAAGGGCTGGAAAAAATGCCTTATAGTGAGAGATGTAACGCTCAATCTGTTTAGTTTATCAACAAGAAGATTGAGACCTGACTTTGATTACAGTGTATAAATTCCTTCCTGGGGAGAAAATGTTGGGTACTAAAGGGCTCTTTAATGTTGTGGAGAAAGGCAAAACAGGAACCAGTGGGTGGAAGCCAAAACCAGACAAATTCCAATTAGCAATAAGGCATACTATTTTATTTTTTACAGTGAGGGTAATTAACCTTTGGAACAAACTATCAAGGGAAGTAGTAGATTACCCATCTCTTGATGTCAGATCAAGACCGGATGTATTTCCGGAAGCTGTGCTTTAGCTAAACACAAGTTATTGGGCTCAAGGAAGGGGTAACTGAGTGAGATGTCATGGTCTGTGATGTGAGTCTAACCCTCCTAGTTGCAGCGAAAAGTTTGAAAATATGACCCAAGTGTACCCTGACGGTTCAGAAACTAGAAGGCAAATAAAAGAACCTCAACATTTATTGTTATTTTACAAAATCTGATTTTTAAGGCAACGGTATGATTTCGGCAATGACTCATGATTTTGTGAATGTCGGGCAATTATACAGTGGATTCCAGACTTCCCTGGGCTCCTCTGAATGTCCCAAATGAATGAATGAATATTGCAGAATTCAGATGAATTGGGAGGACTTGGAATTGGAGGGTCCTTCTCAGCCCTACCCATGGGCCGAATCCTGAGAAGTGCTGAGTACCTAAAACAAACTGGAATGGCTACCTCTCAGGATTTCTCTGACACCTGCCTAGCTCTCAGTTTGTATGACCCAATGTTATTATACAGCAAGAACATCACAATTAGAGCTTGACACTGACCTTTCCAGTTATCTCAAGCCTGCTGAAAAGCTTAAGAGCCAATGAGCTGGAAAAATAACCATCATGCTATTTAATAACCCTGGGTGTTAATGCAGCTTCTCCTTTGAAGCTTGCTCTCCAGGCCTTCCTTTACAATTTATGCAATAACTTAGGTGCTAATGTTTAAAATTAAAAGTAAACAGCATTGCTGACAGTGCAAGTTATTTCTTCTTCTAAGCAAGGGGGACTAGTTATACAAAATAAGGCCCTGATCCCGCAAAGAGCACCCGGGGGGCAGATGCCTCCACCCCATAGGCCCCTTTGATTTCACTATTTGAATTGGTACAGGAGGTTGCCCACACTGAACTGATTGCAGAATCAGGAATACAGCAGTGAGGGCAGTGTAAGTACAATCAGGATACCCACAGTTACACACACACATGCGGGCACACACATATGAACGCAAGGATTTACTTTCAATCGTGATTTAGATTTCAGTGCCACTAGCCTTGGGAGATTGCCTGGGAAGGACTGGGTAAAAATCAAGCAGGAACTCAGGATTCATTGTGGTGCTATGGTGAAAGGGGACTGTGACTGGCAAAGAGACTTTTTGTTGGTTTGTTTCGTTTAGTTTTTTTAAGGTATAACTTGTATTATTATTGTTGTTGTTATTAATTTGTATTACCTAGGGACCCGAGCCATAGATCAGGGCCCCATTGTAGTAGGGCTTTACTAACACATTTACCATAAAACATAATTACTGTCTGTGGATTCTACTGCTACTGATGCATCCGACGAAGTGGGCATTCACCCCCGAAAGCTTATGCTCCAATACATCTGTTAGTCTTAAAGGTGCCACAGGACTCTCTGTTGCTATATGCTATAGAGGTTGGAGTGCATAAATACCAGTAGAATTATAAAAGAGAACTCTACAGCCTTGTATCTGTTTCTCACTCTTGTTCAAGTGCAGTAGAGAAAGGAGAAAATACACTTAAGAACATAAGAATGGCCATATTGGCTCAGACCACCAAGGTCCAGCTAGCTCAGTATCCTGTTTCTGACGGTGGCCAGTGCCAGATGCTTCTGGCAGTTGGAGATTTAGAGACACCTCGAGCATGGGGCTCCATCCCTGATCATCTTGGCTAATAGCCATTGATGGGCCTGTCCTCCATCAAGTTATCTAATTCTTTTTTGAACCCAGTTATACTTTTGGCTTTCACAATATCCCCTGGCAATGAGTTCCACAGCTTGACTGTGCGTTCTGTGAAGAAGTACTTTCTTTTGTTTGTTTTTAACCTGCTGCCTATGAATTTCATTAGGTGACCCCTAGTTTTTTTGTTGTGTGAAGGAATTTTGGAATGTTTTTTTCATACTGTATTGGGCATTAGACTTTATAAAAAAAGCCACCCAGCTAGTGCTGTGGTTTGACCTGTGTGAAAGAGATGTTCCTCTAATCAAAAGGCATCACCAAGTCTACAGAAGAGGGAGCATCATTTTGTATTCCAGAGTAAGCAGCACCATCTAGTGGATATTCTGGAACCAACAACCAATTGGCTGCATTCATTTACTTTTTACCTGCAATGAAAAATATTGGCTACGGCTGGATTGTGCCCACTCCCCACACTTCCCTTATGTCTCCATCTTAATTTGTGTTAAAATACATGTGTTGAAATAATTCTATAGTAACTGCCTGATCTGGGATGAAATAATTGATAGGAAAACAGTGTCAGCCCAGTTCTGAGTCAAGGATCATTCTTTTTTGTTTGTTTTTTTAAGGGAACTTAATCTAATGTACTAATTAATGCTACTGACCTAACCTCCAAACATCCTTTCCCCCCTCCAGATGTTGAACAATCCAGAGAAGATAGCAGAGCAGATAAGCAAGGACCTAGCCTGGCTTTGCTCCCACCTTTTGGCACTATGGACCCAGTTCCTGGAGACAGTGACACTCCATCCAGAAGTCACAGCCTATCTTACTCAGGAGCATCACACGCTAAGGGTAATGCTAACCAATTCATTCAGCAATGGCGATAACAACATGATAGGAAGAGATCAAAGATGCATCCAGAGTGTGCCTTAATTAGAGTTACTGTGTGAAATTCACCCCCCCACACACACACACAGAGAACCAGCCCAAAGCCTATATGCCACTTAAGTGATGCCTAGGTCCTTGTGCTGGCTCTCTGCACAAGGGGGATTTTTTTGCCTAGAAAATACCAGTTTTTAAATAATTCCTTCAACTATCAAATCCTTGCTGTCAGTTCAACAAATAGGAGCAAGTAGTGACCTTGTAACCTGTCTTGTCTTCACCTGGCAGTGGTAGCCAGGTTTCCAGCTGGATAGCATCATGCCAAGAGGAAGGCATGTTGGAGCCTGGAGTGCATAGCTCTGAGAGATTCAGGAAGAGCTTCACAATCTGCAAGAGATGACGAAACAGGGAAACCAGGGTCTGCTTTTATAATTTTGTTTCAGCAACTTCATAGACTCTCGGTACAAACTACATTCCTTGGTGGGGCCTGTTAACAATAATCATTAATAAGTTGTTGTTACAATAGCACCAGAATTGTACTAGGCACTTTTCAGACAAGTATAAAAGGAAGGTCTTTTCTTTGAGCAGTTTGCAAACTGAATTAGCTACGTATTTTAGACCCAATACTATAAGTTGTTCTGCCTGGGGAGATCCATGTCTCTTAGACTTCAGCAGGGCTCTGTGTGAGTACAGAGGTCCTCCCATTTAGCTCGCTGGGTCAGGGCCTTGGTGTGGATTTGAATTGGAGGCCTTAGTGACATGGATTACAAACAGACTGCTGTCCTATACAAGAGCTGCATTTCAGGACTGTACCTCTGACCATCCCTTGCCGCCTTATCAGTGTCCTGGCTTTTGGGTAGACCCCGGATATTGTGGGCCTAAAGTCTGGAAAACCCTCAGCCACAATGGAAAAGAAGACCTGGCCCTTATAGAACACTGGTACTATACAGAAAACTGAGCACATTTTAAATATCAAAATACCAAATTACTCAGTTGTGGTAAAGGTTTGATTTCCCATGGTACCTTGATTGTCACAAAATGTGAAAATTCATCTGAAAAAACAGAATCATCACAGAGTCAAATAATTGAAAAATCTATCCTTCATAACTCCTTTAACACAGCTGCCACTGGAAATATAGTTCTGTTTCTTTTATTATCTCTTTATACATAAGCAGCCAGTACATTCCCGCTCCTTAGTATCACACACACATTCTCACAGACATGCACACACGCACATATTACCATTTGGCGGCTGCCTATCTGATTATGCTGAATGCACTAAAGCCCCACTTAAGCATGTGCTTAACTTTAACATTGACGTCAGTGGGGCTACTTGCCTGCTTAGGGAAGCACGTGCTCAAATGCAGTGCTTCAGATCAGGACTTTCTTTATTATCTAACTCCTTCAGAGGGAAATGTATAGGAAGCAGGAGGTACCTTCAACATAGCACCTAAGCTAATGAAGCAGCATGTCTAATGGATAGAGCAGGGAACTGGGGTTCTTTGGCAAGTTACTTGACCTGTACGTGCTCAGTTTTCTTTAAAATGTGTGTGGTATTGCTTACCTGGCTGCATGAAGCAGTTTGAGAGCCTCAGACATAAGGTATTATTATTATTAAACATCCTTTTTCAAGTGATGCTAATCTATTATTTTAGAAAGGCCATTTGTCAGAACACAGCTTGGAGGTTTCGGGGGATGTTGTAATTTTGTTTGCATGCTTTCTGCTGCCATTCTACGATGCTGTATTTTACAAATAACAGCAGTAACGTAAGGACTAGAGTCTTAATTGATTGGATTACATATCTTGTCGGAGTGCATAGAAAGTCAAAGCTTATTTCTGAGCAGATAGCAGTACCAAGTTCTTTAGGAGTGTATGTTTTCATACTAAGTGCTCTGCAAATCATTTCAAACCTGCAACTATTTCACAATCGATTGTCCATTGCTGAATTGTTCTCTCTAATGTCCATGCAAAAATGTGGAAAACTTGAATTTGCAGATATCATGCCACGCATGTATGTGTTTCTGATAATGTAGGGTTTCTTCCCCTCTGTGTACATGTGTAAGAATGGGAGTTACTGTATATCTTTGTGCAGAAGATACCATTGATTATTGACTTTCCTCATTTAGTAACTGCGCTACTGCCATGTCAGCTGTCGAGAAAGGGAATTAGCGACCCTAGTTTTAAAGCTACAGAGAGGACTCTTAAATTCAACAGATGTGCTGCTTCTAAACAAAGAAACAGCAGGTACATTGGAAGAGATTCCAAAATATTTCCAAGGGCTGTGTCTTCAATCCTAAGGGTACGTCTACACTTACTTCCTGGTTCGGCGGCAGGCAATCGATCTTCTGGGATCGATCCCGGAAGTGCTTGCCGTCGACGCCGGTACTCCAGCTCGGCGAGAGGAGTACGCGGCATCGACGGGGGAGCCTGCCTGCCGCGTCTGGACCCGCGGTAAGTTCGGACTAAGGTACTTCGAATTCAGCTACGTTATTAACGTAGCTGAATTTGCGTACCTTAGTCCGAAGTGGGGGGTTAGTGTGGACCAGGCCTAAGAGTCTTTGAACATCTCAGGCCATATTTACCCAGACACACTAGCTGCTTCCAGCAAAACAAAGCAGAAAGGCAGCTGAATTGGCCGAGCAACCTGGGTTCCTAGCTTCCTTGTGTCCCCAGAGTGATGCAGAGCAGCTGGAGCAGGCTTGCCTGCACTCGGTGTCTTTACAAGGCTTTAACGTGTAACCTTTGTGTTTCATCCCCAGGTAAGAAGATTCTCAGAAGCATTCTTTTATGCTGAGCACCAAAAGCTAGCTGTGCTGACCTTTCAGGAAAGCCTGTAAGTAATTCCTTACATCTCCCATCCCTGGCACTTGGGCCCTGCAAGCATGTGGTCTCTTAAAACCAGACCCCATGCCACCCCATTATCCTTTCCGATGCACATCCATGCCCTTCCTCCTTGATCTTCAGTGGGCATTTGTACTCCATACAGAAGGCATCGGGTCTATTTTAATCTCACTGCAGTGTAAATCCACTGAAGTCAAGGTAAAAAATTACACAATGCAAGATCCAGATCAGGCCCCAGAGAGTTGTAATCTTCAGACACCTGTGATTGGCAGGTGGGTTTTTTTTAAGGCTTGTGGTCTAAATAGGGTGACCAGATGTCCCGATTTTATAGGGACAGTCCCGATATTTGGGGCTTTGTCTTATATACATGCCTATTACCCCCAACCCTCGTCCCGATTTTTCACACTTGCTGTCTGGTCACCCTAGGTCTAAAGCATGATGGAGGCTGAAATCCTGCACTGAGGCGGCAGCAAGTGCCAAATGGTCAGAAAAACTCTTTTCTCCTCCCCACTGTCCCCAAGTGGGTGAAACTCTCTTGGGTGCAGCCATGGTAGTGCTGGGAGGATCTGGGAAGGCAGACAGGACAGAGCCATGAACCATTCATCAGTGGTTAACACAAAGCCTTGAACATGAGCGCTGGAGCTGGGTGACGCAGTTCAGAAACTGACGGCTCAGAATGGGCAGCATGCCGGGTTGGTGCTGGTAATAGTGGGGCTCAGAGTGGATGATAAATTGCAGGAGAATTAGCAATGGAAGGCTGTCAAAGAAAATAAATCCGGTTCTGGGCTGTATTCAAAGAAGTGTGTTCTGGATAACAAGCAAGGTAATTATTTCCCTCTGCTGGACGCTTCTGCTTAGGCCCCAACAGAATTGGGACCCCCCATGATTTTTAAAATACTTAGAGCCAAATTCTGCCCTTGGTTGCACCTGAACAACCCTGCTGCCTTCAGCTGGGTTACCTGGAGTTGACTGCAGGCAGGATTCCACTTCTTAGCTCATTTAGAGGAGAGTTCAGAGGAAAGCCACAAAAATAATAAAAGATGAGGAAACTAGGCACTGTCTGGGGAAATGTTAAGGGAGGGCCAGGCTCATTCTGCAGAAAACCAGGCGGAGAGGAGGAAATATCTGCTCGCAAACATGATGAGGGATGTTAGCGATGGAGCAGGGGGCAGTTATTTTCATTAATCAAGTGAGTCAAGAAGCAGACACTCTGGGCTGATGCTATTGTACAGCAGGAAGGACTTAGATTAAAGATTAGTGAAAATGTTGTGGTTTTAGAAAAGTTCTGCAGTGAGACAGATTGGCCAGGGGGACTGTGAAGCCCCCATTGCTGGAATTTATCAGACTGGAGACATGTCTTTCAGAAATCGTTTAGGGATAGTGCCACAGATTGTGCAGGGCCATAGGTGGGGATTCCATATAACGATGCCCTCTTCAAAGCTGTAACTAGAGACATGGGGACAGATGCAGTGCACAGTCTACCACATTGTAAAGAGGAACAGCGCAAGGCAGCCAGGACCTCAGTCGTGCTTGGGTGGATGGTTGTATAGGGCCAGCCCAGCCTACGAAAGTGGGTAGTGCTCATCTGTGAAGGAGACACGGCCAGAGGGGCCCCAGATGTCACCGTTCAGCTCATTCTCTCATATGGAGCCCCAAATATAGACTATAGCTTCCTGCTATATCAGCACCCTTGAGGGAGCACATAAGAACATAAGAACAGCCATACTGGCTCAGACCAAAGGTCCATCTAGCCCAACGTCCTGTCTTCCAACAGTGGCCAATGCCAGGTGCCCCAGAGGGAATGAACGGAACAGGTAATCATCAAGTGATCCATCCCCGTCTCCCATGCCCAGCTTCTGTCAAACAGAGGCTAGGGACACCACCCCTGCCCATCCTGGGTAATAGCCATTGATGTTCCTATCATCCATGAATTTATCTAGTTCCTTTTTCAAACCTGTTATATTCTTGGCCTTCACAACATCCTCTGGCAAGGAGTTCCACAGGTTGACTGTGCATTGTGTGAAAAAATACTTCCTTTTGTTTGTTTTAAACCTGCTGCCTATTAATTTCATTTGCTGGCCCCTGGTACTTGTGTTATGAGAAGGAGTAAATAAAACTTCTCCACACCAGTCATGATTTTATAGACCTCTTTCATATCCCCCATTAGTCGTCTCTTTTCCAAGCTGAAAAGTCCCAGGCTTATCAATCTCTCCACATACGGAAGCCGTTCTATACCCCAATCATTTTTGTTGCCCTTTTCCGAACCTTTTCCAATTCTAATATATCTTTTTTGAGATGGTGCAATCACATCTGCACACAGTATTCAAGATATGGGTGTACCATGGATTTATATAGCGGCAATATGATATTTTCTGTCTTATTATCTATCCCTTTCTTAATGATTCCCAACATTCTGTTCGCCTTTTTGACTGCCGCTGCACATGGAGTGGATGTTTTCAGAGAACTATCCACAATGACTCCAAGGTCTCTTTCTTGAGTGGTAACAGCTAATTTAGACCCCATCATTTTATATGTACAGTTGGGATTATGTTTTCCAATGTGCATTACTTTGCATTTATCAACATTGAAGGAGGCATCAACAGTAACTCTGCTCTGTCTGGGCAAACAGTCCTGGAGCAGAAGGGGAGCCGTGCTGGCACAAAGATGTTTCACTTACACTTATTGGACTGGCAGCAGTGAAACTAGCCCCATTTTCTACGAAATAGAGCTAACTTCCTCCTTAACTGCCGTGGAAGCTGAGTAGAACAAGAGTTAGACTGTAAACACTCACAGTGTCTTTAATCTGTAAGCTCCTCAGGGCAGGGTCCTGTTTCCTCTATGTCTGTGAAGCATTTAGCATGTCTCTGGCACTATATACGTGATGATGAATAAGGCCTGATCCTCACAGGCTTATTAGTGGCAATTTTATTATGCTAGCACCTACATGCCACAATTGAGATCAGGTCCCCCTTGTGCTAGATGCCCTACAAACATATAAAAAGAGACTGCCTCTACCCCAAAGAGCTTATGCTCTAAATAGACAAACAGACAAAGGGTGGATGGGGAAACTAAGGCTCGGAGAGGCAAAGTGACTTCCTCAAGGTCACACAGCAGGTCAGTGGCAGAGTTCGGGAAAGAACCCTAGTCTCCTGATTCCCAGCAACTAGACTGTGCTTTGTCTGTCAGGATTTTAAGTCTTAAGTATACTATTTCTGATATTAGCACGGACGTGATGATTCCTAAGTTAAATACAGACTGTTGCATGGAATTCTGCTACCAACTTCATTGTTTCTCTTACTGCTGCATGTGGCACAGATTTCAGTGCCGAAAAGGAACGCATACAGATGTTACTTTTAGATCTTTACCTTTACATGTTGCTTTCAAACACTAAGGGTAAAATCCTGGCCCCATTGAAGTCAATGGGAGTTTTGTCAGTAAATTGAATGGGGCCAGGAATTCACTCTAAAAATCAAGGACAGGGCTGTGTGTGCTAGCAAGGGAAACCAGGTAGCTACTGCACATGCCCTACTTGAGTCTGGATGACCGTCAAGTTTGTGGGTCCTTTTATTTAATTATTCTACCAGAACATAAGAACGGCCATACTGGGTCAGACCAAAGGTCCATCTAGCCCAGTATCCTGTCTTCTGACCGTGACCAATGTCAGGTGCTTCAGAGGGAATGAATAGAACAGGTAATCATCAAGTGATCCACCCCCTGTCGCCCATTCCCAGCTTCTGACAAACCAGGATTTATGAAAAAAGCCACAAAGAGTCCTGTGGCACCTTATAGACGAACAGACGTATTGGAGTATAAGCTTTCGTGGGTGAATGCCCACTTCATCAGACGCATGCTCCAATACGTCTATTAGTCTATAAGGTGCCACAGGACTCTTTGTCGCTTTTTACAGATCCAGACTAACACGGCTACCCCTCTCATACTTGACAGGATTTATGGTTGAACAGTTGGACCCAAATAATTGTGAAACAGCCAAAGTCAAGTTGAAGGGGAAATGTCAGGCATGAGAGGGCACTTGTCTGGGATACAGAGATCTCCTGCATTAGCATGAGAATTGAAGAATATGTTTACAAGCCTGTTGTTTGAGTTAGCATGATCCATTTCTTCTCCCTGCCATGTACAAATTTTGTCGTTTCCACTTATTACATGGTGATGAACTGTGTTTCCCTGAAGGAAACCTGAAATATGTGCATTTCTGCACCAGCTCTGTTCTGTGCAACCTGTCCCATATTGCTGCCAGCTAATGCCATCTCTTGAAAGCTTGTGTTGTCTTCATCTCTATTTGTTAGAATACATAGACTAGCTAAAGAAAGATCCAAATAAAATAATCTCACATTTGAAACATGCTTTCCCGCTTGACTGGGAAGAATTTTGGCAAGGGGACATTCAGCAAAACTGAAAAGCCACCACATGTATAAGTGACAAAAGGAAATACTTTTGTTCACAATGCATCTCTAATTTGTGGAACTCACTGCCACAAGATCTAACCGAGGCTCAAAATTTTATATGATTCCAACAAGAATTAGGTCTTTATATGGATAATGAGAACATCCACAGTTATATTAGAGAGGATAGCAAGGAGATCCATTTTCTTGATTCTGGGCATGAAGCAATCATTAAGTTATGTGGGGAAGGAAGAGACTGCTGTGCAGAAGGGTCTTCCTAGTGCCACTCAGTGCGTGGCAAGTTAGTGTGCTCTAGATTAACACCCTGGCTTGCCACACCCCAAAACTCTATACAGAAAACCCCTGAGACATTTTGTCTCAGTTGCTTCTAATCCTCCACCGCAGCTCTCTGGTAGTTGCCATATGAGACAAGCCAGGGATAAAACCAGTACACGGAAAATAAATGGGTTGTATTTTGCCTGTTCTCCACTTCCCCTGGCAGTTGTCATGTCATTCAGCTCTGGAGCAGGAAGAGTATAATAGTCACTAGCCATTTCTGGGCCAGTTCTTCACCCCAGAGTTTCAAGAGAGGACTGACAAGGGCCCTCTGCAGGATGGGGGGAAATTCCTCTGACAGAAGAGCAGTACAGGGCCTTACACTGCCCCCTGGTGGAAGAGTTGTGCCAGGGTGGTGCTTAGAGCAGGAGGGGGCAGATCTGGGGTGGAAGGGGGTGTGCACATAGCACTCTGCACTATGGTGGATTCTGGGCTGCAGAGCAGGCAATAGGCAGCAGAGTAAAGTTGCCACAAACTAGAATAGTCCTTGGAGCTTTGCAGGCTGACTCCATAGGCCACACCAGTCTCTGCTGCAGGCAGAATCCTGCAGTGTCCTCAAGTACTTAAGTATGTACTTAAGTACATGTTTTGAAGTATTCCACATACTTGTAGGTAAGCACTTTAAATATTCCGTACTTAGCATGTGTATTTAAATACAGTTTAAAGGTTCTTAAAACATAAGTAACTTTTTTTTTTATCTGCAAATACTTTTTCAAACTAATTTTGGGAAACAATCACATTCCTCCCAACTGTCCCAGATTCTGGCTGGCCCCCAGGACCCACAGTCCTGGCTTGGGAGCTTCAGATCTGAGTTCCGGCTGCCAGAGCTTTTTCGCATTGGCCCTGCTGTTGCACTAGCCAGGGAAAGTGGCAGCGCCACACCTTTCTCTTCTGACTGGTCACTGCAATAGCCAGCTGGGAGCCGGGTGGGGGGGGGGTCTTGCAGGGAATACAGTAGTTGAAAGTACTTGCACTTGTACTTATAAATGCATCAGTACCATTTGCACCATTTCCATGTGTATAATACTTCCGTAATGGAGTGGTTGGCTCTTATAGTTACGTCCCTTTTATCTGTACTTACGGCAACGCTGGAACCCAGGCAGTGCAAAAATGGCATAAAGCCTTCTTCCCCCTGTGCTGCATCTCTCCGGAGATGGTGCGCAGAATCTGTCCTTTTCATTGCTTCCCTCACCACAACGCAATGCAATCCATGGGCCTGCGCCTGCAGTCCTTAGAGGCAAAACTCCCATGAGGACCAGGTCCTCAGAGAGCATATGGAAGCCTTTGCCATTGTTTGCCTACACCCGCAGTTGAAAATTTCACTACGCTTTGTAATAAGTCTGTTTTCTCTCATATTTTTTCACTGAGAGTTTTTTAAAGTTAAACTTTAAGAATAGGTTAAATTAATATTAAAACAATTACAGGGATGATACTGAGAGGAGCAAGGCAATTTGGTTACAGCTTTCAGAACACCCGTATCCTGAATATCACAACTATTGGAAGGGAACACATGGCATCGCACCCCACACAACCCAGTAGGTGACATAATACATAGGAAGGCAGACTGCACACCTTGAAAAGAAGATGCCAGCCTTCTAGCTGCTGGGTCATGAGCTCTGAGGAGACAGGGTGCCTTTCTCGAAGACATCGTTTCTAGGAGAAGCTGAGTAGGTACCAAGTTCTGAACAAATGGAGTCGGGTCAATTTCTCTAGTGATTCCTGTGAGAAGCTATGCGGGGACTCTGCTTCCATCACATGGAGATATTTGGAACTGATTTTCTGGAGCGTTGAGTGTCCACAACTCCAACTGAAGTCAATGAGAGTTATGGGTAATAAGCACCTCAGTAAACCAGGCCCATAATGGGCTCAGTTGCATCACTTAGCTACAGCCCTGCCAGGAAACTGGTACAGGGCCACACCACCCAGTGGAAGCTCTAGACGGTAGTGAGGCATAATCCTCTCTGCTGTTATAGGGCATACACGGGAAGCATTCCTTGTGATGTCACAGTGTGCACCCCTCTCTCTGTATATCCAAGAGGGAGCATAACCCTGCCTTTTCCCCAGTCACTTCCGTCTCTTTTGGGGTGGCTTGCTCCCCAGGAGTTGCTAGAAAGGAGGAGACACTGCAGCAGTAAGAAGAGCGCAGAGGGCTGCAAAGGTGTGGAGGCACCACAAGAAAAGGCTCCTTGCAAATCCACTCAGCTCAGCAGACAGGCTCAATATAAATAATGCAGCGTTCAATGCTAATGTTTTATCCTGTTCAGCATGTCTGCCAAGTGCCGAACACCTCCCTCCTGTTTACTCCACAGCACTCTCCCCTTCTGTGGACGTGGTTGCTCAGCACTTCTGAATACTAGCCCATTTGCTTAGTGCCTAAATATGGACTTAGGCACCTAATTTTCAGCACCTGTATTTCAAAGCATTGGCCAGTGCTTTGGTCATACTCAATCTCTTTTGCTGACTAGATGAGGTGAATGCTGGCGAGGCTGAACAGTAATTAATCCCACACTTGATTCCCTCCGTGTCTTGCTCTCAGGATCCAAAGTCACAGCCAGATTTCTACGGACGTTCGGAATTCCGAGTACCTCACCAGCATGCCCCCTCTGCCGGCCGAATGCCTGGACATTGACGGGGATGGGAACACAGTCCCTGTGATTTTTGAAGACAGATATGTGGACTTCCCTTACAAAAGTGAGTAATGCCCCTCGGGCTGTGCCCTCAGCGCATCTCACAGGCAATGCAGGGGCAGGGCTGCTCCCAGGAAATTGCAAGAAGTGGTGTGGGTGAGTTGATAGGTTCACATACCCTTAGACAGTCCTGAACCAGTCCTCCAATGTGGTGTTAGAGGGCTCTATGGTTGCTCCAGGTTCCATCTTTTAAATGAGGCATAAAACCAAGGTTTTCCCTACTACTTTTGGTCAATAAAGATCCTATGGAACGTCTCACTAGAGTTGGGGCATGTTTTCTGGTCAGGATTCAACATGGTGTGAATGATTCTGCTTATGGTACCTAATGTCCCCTGTTGTTTCAGTAGATTGGGGTGACCAGACAGAAAATGTGAAAAATCGGGACAGTGGTGGGGGATAATAGGAGCCTATATAAGAAAAAGACCCAACGACTGTCCCTATAAAATCGGGACCTATGGTCACCCTAGTAGATTACAATATATACACTTCCTGTTACTTAGACATTTTCTTTCTATGAGGTGTTTTTGTTATTTTTTAAGATTAACAGTTTAATTCCAAGAACTGGAGGTAAAATCGGAAACAACCTCCCCTGGAGTTTTCATTTCAGCCATTAAGGGAAAATAAGGTGGTGGTTTTTATTATTAGAGTGACATCTAGTGGTAGGAAAATCCTTTATAAAATATTTCACCTGCGGCTTACAGGAACATGAAATCTAGAGAGGTTATAAAGGAAGCAATTTATTGGCACTAATACTTTTTTTTTTGTAAGGTACTAAGATCTGTGGTTTTATTTTACAAAAAGATATCTGTAATTCTCAATTTTCCTCGACTTTTTACCAAGTATTTAACAGGATATTTTTTTTTAAACTATCCGTGTTGCAAGTGGTCACACTGTAATAATATAGGGCTGATTTTCCAACAGCATCCACTAGTTTTAGGACATCCAAGTTGCCTGATTTGGGGAGGTACTTAGCACTCACAGCTCTAAGTGATTTTAGTTTAACCATGTAGTGAGCATAACAGTTAACAGTGAATGCAGCTTAAAGAATGGTGATCAGGCATGTATATGTACGGTGTGTACGTGAGAGGCTGTGCGTGTGTATAATCACCTACAAATATTTTGATTCCTTGCATAGGCCATGAACTTTTTTTTTTCTTTCAGGTCAAAGTGTGGATGTTTTCCCAGCTTGTGAGGTTCCTGAGATGAATGGTACACAAATGGACTTAATAAACAACAAGGAGGCTCTTGCATCAAATGATGACATTGCATTAGCAAAGGGAGATTTCAGGAAAGATACTCTGTTAATACATACAGATAAAATAAATGGGAATGCCTCCTGTATCTACAGCGATATTTCAGTTGATGCTTCTATGGCTAAAGCTTTGACTCAGCACTCCACATCTCAGGCTTATACAGTCAAAAAGGAAGGCCAAAGGAAAACGGATGTATCCCATGAAAATGCATCAGTTTCAAGTAAGGAAATTGTTTCTGGCTTGGGACCAGGCCTTTTAAAACACAAAGCCGAAGACTTCCAAACATCAGTGGATATTTCATTAAAAGACGATAGACTTGCTATAGGTGTTACCTGCGTGGATATGAAGCCTAGCAATAAGGATTCCCATGAAAGTGAACCCACATTAATCATTAGTGCTCTGGGTGACAGCGGAACTAGTGGCCTCTTACACAGCACTGAGTTAAGTAAAGCAGCTAAAACTGATAATTATGAAAATAGTCTCACTTCAGATGAACTTGCATTAAATGAACTAAACAGTCTTGAAAAACCAGTGGATCAAGACAACAAGGCTCTGTTACCAGTTTTGAAAGCGTTACCAATCAGTACTTTGGATTTATTAACCCAGACAACAAAAGATGCCCCGGAGCTGAAGTCATTTGTGAAGGAGCAAAGAGCCGAGGAATGCGAAGAGTTTACCCTGATGTCAGGGGTCATAAAGAGATCTTCGTCAATAATATCCGACTCGGGCATTGAAAGTGAACCCAGTTCGGTGGCTTGGTCCGATGCGCGTAGCCGGGCTTTGGAGCTGCCCAGTGACCGCGAGATGCTGCAGCAGCTGGTACGGAGGCACACCATACACAGAAACTCCCTAGAGGGTGGGCAAACAGAAAGCAATACAAGCTTGCCCAGTGGGATCCAAGCATCTCTGACATCAATTAGCTCATTGCCATTTGAGGAAGAAGAGCGGGAAGTGGAACTTACAAAGCTGACCAAATCCGTTTCTGCGCCACAGATCAGCAGCCCGGAGGAGCCCACAGACACGGTAGATGTTTCCAAATGCGACAAAGCAATCTTGGAAGTTGCAGAAGGGCCCTTGAAAAGCTATATGGAAGTGACGTGCAGAAGCATAGAAATAGCAGGGAACTTTTCTGACTACCAGACTGCCAGGGAAAGTGAGCGATCAGAACCAGACATCGCCACAGGAGCGCATCCTAGCGCTGCTGTCAAACGAGGTAACAGCAGCGCTGAGCGACCAGAAGAAGTGGAAGTTAAGGAAGGTTTGGAATATGCAGGACAACCTGTCAGTCTAAAGCAGCACAGATGGGATACCTCTGAATGCCAGGCAGTGCAGAGAAACGAAGAGTGCAGCTTGGAAACACTGAGTGTCACCACATACTCAGACCCTAGTAGTGTGCAGTGCGGTGCATGTAGTGAGGATCTGAAAGATGCACTTAAACCTGTACTCGAGGGGTTGAAAATAGGTCAAGACTTTTATTCCAGAGTTAGCACACCAGACATCGAGAATTTCTCACGTGGCCTGAGCCAGGTACCAGATTTTTGCTACACTGTTCCAGCCTCATCGGAGACATCGACTGAATTTGGTTCAACGAGAGGAGAGTGTGGTAGCCCCGTCGCCAGTGAAACCATGATGTCATGTGAAGAAATGCAGGGCTTACAAGAAATTGAACTCGACGATGCAGCTGCACTGGTGGATTCTGCTGCAGGACCTTATTGTGCCGAATATCCTCAGGAGCCAGACAGGGTGGAGCGTCGGCTTGTGGCTAACGGCAGCACTGGCTTTCACTCTGTTGCCACAGAGGGATTGGCACTGGAGAGTCGAAAGGCCGTTGAGGTGGTTAACCTGTCTGTTTCTTGCACAGCCACGTGTCTTCCCTTTTCTTCGGTGCTCAAAGAGACTCCTGCCGTGGTTGGCTTCTCTTCAAAGCAGGCTGCTTTCCCTATCACACGCCAGCCTTTAGGCTCCTTCGGCGTTGTCCCCTGCAGCTCAGATGATGTGGAGGAAGAGGCCAATGAAAGGATGCTTAGGTAAGACTGTCTAATGGCTTTCTTTATTAGTGCTGCAGTCACACCTAGAGACCCCAGCTGAGGTCAGGTCCCCACTGTGCTAGTCGCTGTGCTAACGCACATTAAGAGCCAATCCCCGCCCTGAGGAGTTTACAGTATAACTAATCTAGACAGACAACGGATGGGAAATGGGCTGTAACATAACCCACATTGTACAGATGAGGAACTGAGGCACAGAGAGACTAAGCGACTTGCCCAGGGTCTTGCAGGGCATCTGTAGCATTGTTGGGAACTCAGATCCCTGAATCGCAGTCTCCTGCCTTAGCCCATCTTTCCTTTCCCCTTACTTCGGGATATTTTGCGTTGATTGCCTAGCTGACAGCACAATACGCAAACCAACACATCACAGAGGTTTCCGTTACCTTTTGTGTCCTGTGCTGTGCTGGGAGAATATGGGCACACAGGCAGTTATCTTAAAACACTGAGGCGGGTAAGGGCTAGACTCTTAAAAAGTATGTGTTCTGATTCCTGACCTTGTTTAGGTCGTTCATCAAGCTCTCTAACCCTCGGTTTAATTTTGGAGCCACATAGTGGCTGGGTTTACTGTTATGTATTGCACTGTACTCTCTGGCTGTATAGCTGTCTCTTCTGTCATCTCCTTCTCCAGGTGAACCAGGGTTGTCAGGCATTTAGGCCCAGATTCAACAAAGCCCTTAAGTTTGTGCTTAAAGTTAAGCACATGCTTAATTCCTTCTCTGTTCAGCCTAGCAGTGCTTAAGTGCTTTGCTGAATACAGGGCCTTAAATCCCATAGCGTAAGACTTAGATTGTGACCCCCTTCCTAACTTTTTGGCAAGCAAAAGTTTCTGAGCAGCCTCACTGAATTCAGTAGGATTACTTGTGTGAGTAAGTGCTCCCCAGTGAATTGAATGGTCACAGTCTTGCCCCAAGACTGAAGCTGATGTTTCCCAGCTTGGCTGTGGGACATCACCTTAGGCACTTCCATGCATGGCCTGATTCTCAGAGATGCTGAGCATCTCCCCGCTGAGTCCAGTGTGGACTTAAGAGCCAAACTGTGGGCCCCAGAATTGGGAAATGTTAGTCTAGCTGGAGGGGCACTTACCTGCTCTTAGCTGGTTCGTGTCTGGGTCAAAGCTACTATCCCTTTTCATGGGATACAAATTTGCATCCATTTGTGCAACTGTCTGAGGGGGTAGGAGAAGGAGGTCGACTCCTTGTCTGTTTAGCTTAGATTTGTTTGGTAATGTCTGTCTATTAGCCCTGCTGGGTAGATCTGGACACCACGTTTTTTGCAATACAGCTACATAGCCTTGCCAGTCCTGATTCTCCCTGTTAGGGTGACCAGAAGATTCTTAGCAGCAAACCCGCTTTCGACTCTAGCAGATGAGGTACCCCCGGGAGGATCTCTCCCACGAGAGGTAGCTCACTCCCTTTTGGATCACAAGCTATCTACCCGCCCACCCCGCCCTCCCTTAGTCACCCTAACCCGTAGGACAGAGTATACAGGCCTTCACCTGCAAAGTTGAAAAGGGAATGTGTTGCAAGTGCTCATTCCTAGTTTAAAGGTTTTACTGTTGAACACTCAGTTCTCCGTGTGATTAATTAGTGTATTCTCCAGTTTTTATCAGGCCAAAGAAAAGTTTAAAAAAGAACTGAAGATTGAAGGATTTCTGTACAGTGACTTATCTGTACTAGCTTCTGATATCCCATATTTTCCACCAGAGGAAGAGGAAGAAAATTTGGAAGATGGAATTCACCTGGTTGTCTGTGTCCATGGACTGGATGGTAAGGCCCGAGAGAGATGCTGTGCGGAATTGCCTCATGGAGTTTATTCATATTAAAAAATATAGACGTTGAGATCCTCAGCTGGTGTAACTCAGCATAGTCCACTGGTGTCACTTACACCAGCCAAGGATCTGGCCCATAGTATGTTGGTCTGTCTAACGTTGCTGGAAAGGATCCGAGCAGAAATTCTAACATTTACTCCACAAACGCTTTTGTTACAAAATGGAGAATTTTGACAGATTTGTGCCCCCTAAACCCAGTAAAATTGTCAGCCCCTTCCTTGGCATTTCACAACCGTCCGATCATTTAGCAAAATATCATCCAGCGAAAAGAAAACTTGGTTTACGTGCTGTCACTGAAGGAGAGAAGGTGGCTGGCTCTGGGGAAGGTGAGTATTGTTCACTGCATAGCATATGCAGCAAGCAGAGACACAGGAAGGCTGGATTGTGTGTAAGTCATGATGCATAGGCACAGCACCACAGGGGATACACTGGCAGACACTGTGCCTCAGACTCACCCCTTGGGGTCACAAAGTGTCCTAGGTGTTCCCTGTTCTGCTTGGGAATGAAAGGGAGTTACTTGCCATCGCTCTTAAAAGGGCAGCTTATTCCCCCATCTCTGCTGGCCAGCTAATAGGGGGTGATGTGGCAGAGGTATTAGAATTCCTACTCCCTGCCAGTTCCCGTCCCTTCACTTCCCGGGGAACATTTGCAGCAAAGATCTAGAGAGCCCTCAGGCAGCTGCAAAGTTTGTGGGGATTCCTGTCCCACTGCTGCTCCCCTGCGTGGCTGTGTCGGGGCTAACCATAACGTAGTGAGCCGTCAGTCACAGCCACACTGACCGCGACAACTCCAGGGACAGCATTGAGATTTGAAAAGAACATAGTGAACAGAATCTGTCGTCTTTACCCAAGTGTGAAATGAAATCTCTTATCAAGTGCTGTTTCTTTTTAGGTAACAGCGCAGACCTGCGACTGGTAAAGACTTTTATAGAACTGGGACTCCCTGGTGGAAAGCTGGACTTCCTAATGTCTGAAAGAAACCAGGTAATATAGGGCCAGTTTCTGCCTCCCTTATGTCCCCTGCAGTCCCATTGAAGTCACTGAAACTTAGCCCTTTCAGAGCAGATATCAGGAATTGTACATTTCAAAGGCTTAGGGCCAAAACCTACACATCTTCGGGAAAAGGCCCATTGGGAATTTTGTGAGGGGTGCAGGATTTAGCATGGATATCCTGCATCCGCTCCCACTCAAATCAATGGTACTTTTCCCCATTGGAAGGCAGCTGTTGCTGGCCTGATCCTATTGCCACTGAAGTTAGTAGTAAACTGTCCATTGGCATCAGTGGTCCAAGGATCAGACCTTCGGAAAGGAGATAATTAAAAACATCATGTTAAATGGCAAGTACAACAGTCTGATACATCCATCTATTGTATGATGTGCAAAATTATGCAGAACTAAAAGAAAACAGCCAGCCTGGTGATGTTAATTCTAAATGCTCAAGAGGATGCTATGGTCTGCTTGGGGGAGTCGGTACTGCTGGTTTCAGCTAAAGCATCAAACAGTTGTTTCCTTTGTGTGATTGATTTGCTCGTATGATACAGAAATGCCCTCCAGGAAAGGTAATCCATTGCCTGTGCAATGCAGAGCAGCAGAAATGAACTCTGTGCTCTGCCCTACATGCATGTGATGCAGCGTATTTAGTTACATAAAGGGCCACATTCATAAACAGAGCAAGGATTTCAGTGTCCAGGCAAAAGCATTCATCTGTTCGACCGGGAAACTTCAGGGCAAAATGTTCCAATTTGGTTTGCAGTACAGATCTCTTATCCAAAGGCAAGTTGCAACTGAACAACCTGTGTTCTCACCCTGTTCAAGTGCCTGTTGGTGTCAGTAGCCATTCTCGGAATACAGAATGCATGGAAAGTAACATTCATGAGGATAATATTTTGCACATTCGCCAAAGACTCTGAGTGCACTTTACAAACATGAACGAGTTCAGCCTTACAGCACCTCCGTCTGCTGTTGTTCGGCGTGCGTGGTGAGGCAGTATCACCCTCATTTTATAGTATGGGAAACCGGAGCACAGCAAAGCAAGCAGCTTGCCGGAGGTCACAGAGCAAGTGCACCGCAGCACTAGGACTCCTCCCGCTATGCTTTTAGCCGCCATATCCTCTTTCCTCCCTGCAACAGAGAGCCATATGGAGACTGTAACAGATCCGCAGTGCGAGCTATCTAGCCAAATTTTGCCTTACAGGGAAAAATGTGAATCTATGTCATTTGGAAAGGCACTGAAGTGATATTGAGGGATGGAAACACAGACGAGTGAAATAGGAGGACTCTGTGTGTGTTGTGTCTAGGACTTACACTTGGGATGGTGTTTTTCCACTTCTAAATAACCTACAAGATTCAAGATAATGAGCTTAGGAGGAAATCATTAATTATCGATGCAGACAAAACAAACAGGCAGGAGGTTAGTAGACTGTATTTTGTTTATGAGAACATTTATTTTAAGGCAGCACTGGAAATTGGAAATGCTCATGTTCTCCTTTGCAAGAGCTGCAATTAGTGAGATGAATTTTGTCACAGAAGCATTAATTACTAGATATGTTTTCCCTAAATATCTGTTCCAACACTTGATGATGGTTTCCCTGGCATCTCATTAGTTTTGAATTTGATTTAGAGTCCTGACACAGTTCTAAACAAAAATACTCTCCTGCAGTTCTGTAGACTAGACAATTTATAGTTTGTTTTGTTGTATCACAAATGGCAGTATTGCCACAGGCAATAAATAACTTACATACCCTGCTAATATTCATCATGCTACTGATTAACTGTCAAACACCACATGGTATTGTGTGATAGCAGCATAAACTTTTTTTGATAACTTTGTTAGGGTCAGTTTATAATACTATAGACTAATCTAGCGTGATAATCCACTAAATCCTAAATGCTAAAGTTGGGGCTGGTCTACAGTAGGAACTTACATCAATATAGCTGCGTCATAGTAACACCAACCTAACCCCTGGCGTAGATAGTGATAGGGAGACAGAAGAACTCTTCCTAGCTACCACCTCTCAGGAATTACCTACGCTGACTGGAGAACCCCTCCCATTGGTGTAGGTAGCGTCTACACTTAGCTTTTGTCTACACTAGCACTTTTGTCGGCAAACCTCTGACCGACATAAGTTTCACTGACAAAAGCACTGGTGTGGACAGCGCTGTCAGCAGGAGATGCTCTCCTGCCGACATAGCTACCACCACTCATATGGGGTGGTTTCATTAGTGTAGACATAGCCTGAAGTGCTACAGCAGCACACCTGCAGCTGTGCCAGTGTAGTATCTTACATGTAGACATATGCTTGGTCTCCTACATAAGTGGGCTGATATTCAGAGGGGTTGAGCGTCTGCAGTCCCCTCTGATCGCAACTCAGGTCACTTTACGCACCTTAGTCTAATAATATTGGCCTAAGCAACTTGTGTGTCATTACTGTGATCCTTACGGTGTGGTTCTACTACATAAAATGACTATGTAAAAAGGGGGTCGTCTTACTCAACAAATCTGATCACTTTGTGTGTTCAGAGTCATGTCCCTTTTAGAGACTAAAATGAGTTTGTCTGCCTTTACTCCTGTTAGCCCTGCTGAGCCAATGCAGCTAGGAGAGCATGAGCTGGAATATATTCCTCCTTCTGCATCATCAACAGACTTGCTCACTACGTTCCAACTAGTTACACCCATGTAAGCCCCCGATGGCAGTGGGCTTCCACAAATGTCACTATGGGCAGAATTTGGCCTGTAAATCCTTCTTTACTGTTAACGATGTATGAGAAGGAAGGAACCAGCCTGAGTGAGGTTGCAGCATTAGCCCTGGGGGGGGGGGGGAATATCAAATCTGTTTGCTTGCAAACAGAGCATATTTAATATGGAATCATTGACAGACAATAAACATGGAACTCCTTGAAGCCGCTTTTACACGGTCACTTTGGGGAGAAGAAATGCAACTTCCAGGGGACCTAGCGAATGAGAAAAATTGGATCTGTGCCTTTTTTCCCCCTTGCCTCTTTATGATGCAGAAAGAAGTCTTGAAATGTTCTTATTTTATTGCTTGTATTTTTCCTCAGAAATATCATTTGTCTACGTTTTTTTTGTACCGCAATGCAATACATTGACAGTTATGTCATCAGCTGACACCATTCTCTCTTCACCAGACTGATACTTTTGCTGATTTTGATTCGATGACTGACCGATTACTGGATGAAATTATTCAACATATCCAGTTGTACAACCTCTCCATCTCCCGGATAAGGTAAAATACACTGACAGTTAATTGGATGTGACGGAGCACAGTAATGTTCAATAGAATCATCTCCATTATATGGGACCTGATCCAAAGCCTTCATGTCAATGGGAGTTTTTCCATAGACTTAATGGGCTTCACAATGTGTATTAAGACGTTGGTTTTGTCCAGACCTGGCAGAGCAGCTGCTGAGCTGGAAATGTCATGGAGGATAAAGGAGATGGGAAAACATGACTAAAGGGCATTAATGAACAATCTTTTTGGAGGCAGAGCCAATCCACATAGAGCAAGAGAGAGCAATGCATGCCACACGCATTTTGAAGTTAAGGAATATATAGACTGTTCTTTGTTTGTGTGTCATTTTGTCTCTCCCGACAGTTTCATTGGTCATTCCCTCGGTAACGTCATCATCCGATCAGTATTAACTCGGCCAAGGTTTCGCTATTACCTCAACAAGTTACACACCTTCCTGTCCCTCTCTGGGCCTCACCTAGGGACCCTTTACAACAACAGTACTTTGGTTAGTACAGGTAAGAGTTAATGAAAAAGGCTACGATTTGCTTTTGTGTGTAGCAGTACCTGTAAGAGACCATTGTGTGAATGGGGCAGTGGTACTGACTAGTGTTTGTGTGTGTCACTAACCAGAGCTGTGGGAAATAGTCACACCAGATCTCCAACCACTTGAGTTTAGCTTTGGGTTTGTGTTTAGCTGCAATCAGAATTCCCGGATCAGGGAAGCCTGCACATGGGGGCTGAGGTTAGGTGCTTCCACCTGTGCATTGAATCTCAGCTCCCAACCCCCACTCTGCTGCCTGAATAACGTCGTTGCTGCATGAGCCCCAAGGTCAGGGAATTCCCTGCCCAACAGCTGCCTCTGGAATCAGCAGTACAGTACCTGCAAAACTAAGGGGGTAAAATAATGTCATGGGACAATAATGTCATAGCTCTCCTAGATCTTTCTGTTCTCTGCTCATGGAAGCAGAGACTACAGTATGGCCCTGAGGTTTTCTAGCCACTGGCCACCAGCACAAGAAGAAATGTAGAGTACTGATGGGCAGTTGCCTTGGCACTTCTAGCCCAAGAATGTTCAGTCACAATTTTTTAACCGTGGAAGGGATTCTTTAATTTTGGGACGTTTGGTCTGATGATTACGAATACGGTAAACCTGCACATCAATTGTCATTCCAGGCCTATGGCTCATGCAGAAGCTGAAAAAATCAGGGTCACTTTTGCAGCTGACCTTCAGGGACAACGCAGATCTGCGCAAATGTTTTCTGTACCAGCTCAGCCAAAAAACAGGTGAGTAAATGTCTGGGTGGAGAGCAAATTCTCCAAAGTGTTGTATCGTGCCAAGATGCTCTTCAGGAAATAAAGGAAGTCATCCGTGTTTGATCAGTGATTTTTGCTAATCGTTGGCCTCAAGGGGAGATGAGCCTGAAGCAAAACTATTTAATGGGCTCTTCTGTCTGATCTAATCCATTTTATCTATGCATTTCTATTGTGGACATCACCATGGAATGGAGTTGCCAAATGCTCCCCACCAAACTTTGGTCAATTTGCAACTGAATACAAATGCTGTAGTTCAGGTCCATCTCTATGTGCACACTCTGTAAGCAAAGACTAGTGGTGTCATTAAGTTGCTACAACCTACCGGTAATTTATATTGTTAAAGGGCAAAAACTTTATTGTTTCGTTTGGCTTAGTTTGAAAGCATTCACTTAGGGTGACCAGATGTCCCAATTTTATAGGGACAGCCCCGATTTTGGGGTCTTTTTCTTATATAGGCTCCTATTTCCCCCACCCCCTGTCCCGATTTTTCACACTTGCTGTCTGGTCACCCTACATTGGCTAGAGCTGGCTGAGAGTTGACACATAGACCTTTTGGTGAAAAATGCAGATTTGATGTTACTGCAGCAGTTTGAGAATTTTTGTTGGTTTTGCTGAATCGTTTCATCCAAAAAAATCCCTAAAAAATTCCAAAAACGTCAAAACATTTTCTCTAGACATTTTAAAAACAAACCATTTTGATTGTTTGGTTCCAAATTACTTTTTGCTTCAAAACATCCCCTAATTTTTTTTTAAATCAAAAATGTTAAAAAGGCTCAACATCTAAATGATTTTGGGGGGGAATAAGGGGGTAGCCAAATTTAAAAAAAAAGTTTTTGGTTCAACCCAAAACATTTGTTCCTTTTAAAAAAAAAAAGAATTGCCAATGGACAAAAAAAATCATTATTCACACAGCCCTAATTCTCACCTCTAGGACCCAGGATATTTGAGTCTAGGTCCCCAGTGATGCTTTTATTTAAGCGCACAGTTCAATGCCTTCCGCTGTAATGCTAAAGAGAGGCCCCATTAGCCCCGCCTCAGTCTGTCCGTGATCAACTGAACCGAGGCTCTTTCAGAAAAAATTGGACCGAATCCTAGTGTCCTAGCCAGAATTCCCTCTCTCAGTAGAACATTCCTACTAATGCAGAAGTCTGTATGGGAGTGGTCAAGTGCTGTACATATTTGCCTACACTGTCACTCCTGATATTTAATTCATCACCCATGAAATACTGGTATAGGCTGCCGGAAGGAAAAGGGCTATTTGTAAAATCAAATGCTATTCTTTAATAATACTTTTCATGACAGATGTGGCGCTGATATGACATAATGCTATGAATATTGCTATGTAATAGTTTTATGAGGGGAAGTTGTTGTATGTTGGGATGATTCGAATTTCCTGTATAACTGTATTGACCTAATTTATATTGGTGGTAGTGGTACATTTAGCATACACCTAGAATGCTTGAATTCAACTGGATCTGGAGAGGCAGACAACACAGTAGGTCCCAGATAAGAACACCCAAGCACACACTTGAAAGACAGTGGCATCCTTCCAGGCTGTAGGCCAAAGAGACACAGCCGTTTTGCCAGGCTAGAGATTAAAAGGACTATAAACAGTTATAAAAAGTCTTGATCCCCGCGAAGGAAGTGAGTTGCTACGGGGCTGTCCAGGGAGTGTCATTGGACAGGAAGACAAGCTGACAAAGAGGCTCTGCGGAAGAGTCTACAGGGAGTTAGGTGATGGTTAGACACCTGGTAAGCAGACGTGTATAGGCCGCTCTGTTGTTTATAAGACATGCTTTTTCTTAGATGCTGTTCTGCTAGATAAACGATACTTTGCTTTAAGGAGGCTGTTGGGTCACTAGTTACCACTGTCATTGCCCTGCAGGGAACAGAACTGCAGGGTCTGAGCCCAAGTCAGACCTGCTAAAGCAATCACTGCTAGCACCTGGGTCACTGCCACCCAGAACTTAATATTAAGGGAAGAATTGCATGATTCAGCCCTGAGTTCAGGTGATAGCTGGAGGCCCGAGACCTCAGAGAGGGATGCAATCGATGAGCCCAAGAGGAGTCAGAGGTGTGGTTCCCCAATAACTGCGTCACTTAGTACTTGCCACTCTCAAATGCTGTGCCGGTGCTAAGAACACTCCTAAGAGCTAGGTAGTTACATACTAGTATTCTCATTTTACACATAAAGACACAGAGAAGCCAAGTGACTTGCCAAAACCACAGAGCGAGTCAGAGCTAGCAATCGAGCTCAGGAGTTCCTGAGTCTCTTGCCAGTGCTCATTCCTCTAGACCGTGCAGCCCTACTCATATTCAGGGAGATGCCCAATATCTCACAACAAAGTCTGCAACAGTGGTAGTAAGTGAATGCAGGTCTCACCACTCCCAGGCTTGTGTTTTAACCCACAGACCACTGTCTCTCCTACCCTACCATGATCATATGCATACCTGTGTCCTTCCCCCAACTCTGTCGCTTCCTGAAATACAGCCTTGCAATCGCACCTGTCTGCATCCTGTGAGCCTTGTCCAAAACCCACTGAAATCAAAGGAAAGACGCTCACTGACTTCACTGATTTGTGGATCCGGTCCTGACTCGACCCCTGTGCTACTCCATGAATCTTGTAGGCTGGAGCGCTATGTGTGAAGACTTCCCTTGCTTTAATGGGGGTGTGCTCAACAGGCTTTTGATCGATCCGTCACTAGCACTGTATACACAGCTGATGTACTAGAACAAGCAGTGATTGATACTGCACACTGAATTCATCCATCGTGGCTGGTCCAGATGACTTCACAATACATTAACAGAGAAAAAAATCGTAAATTACAGCAATGCAGTCTCAACACCATGGGCTTTTAATTACTCAATAGAAAATAATGCCCAGATCCTTATTTAAAAATAAACCTACTCCAGAGTTTACAGTACGAATATCAACGCTCATTCAGATTCCCCTTAAAAATCTCTTTTCTGCCGTCACCTCTGACAATTAAAAAAACCAAAAGACCCAAGAACAAAATCCCTAATGTAATTGAACTATCCCGCTGCTTAACCCCCTTGCTAAGTAACCATGGGATATCATTACTGGGAGCCTGCACCTTTGTCTCTTTCCCACCACATTTTTGTGTTCGTTTATGATGCTCATTTGTTTGCTTCATTTCTCAGTTTAGGCCCTGATCCTACAAACACTCGCATAAGAATTCCCATTGAACTGAATGGGGCAGTTCATGTTTGTAAAGCTGCTCGTATGCATAGGAATTTGCAAAATCGGGAACTTAGACTGGAAACTCTTTGGAGCAGGGGCAGTGCCATTACTTCTTCCTGTTAAGCATCTGGTCCACATGGATGTTAGAAAGAGCTAATTACATCACAGCTTACAACAGTGACATCGGTAGTTTACGCTATTACTGTAGTGTTCTTTAGAAGTATGCTACATATATAATTATTCTTCCTCGACTATGTTGTACATTCTAAAACACATGCAATCATGCCATACTCCTGAAGAAGAGTCTGTGTAAACTCGAAAGCTTGTCTCTGTCACCAACAGAAGTTGGTCCAATAAAAGATATTACCCTCCCCCCCCTTGCCTCTCCAATACTCCTGTTAACATGTGTGTAGATTTGTTGTTTTGATAGATTGCTAAGATATACAATTTTTGATGTATTTCTTTGTTACAGGTCTTCAGTACTTTAAAAATGTTGTGTTGGTGGCATCTCCCCAGGATCGATATGTCCCATTCCATTCAGCAAGGATAGAAATGTGCAAAACTGCACTTAAAGACCGGCACACAGGTATGATAAGACCCTCCTGTGCTCACAAAACCATTGAGTTGATTGGTTGTTTGTTTAGGTCTTTTGTACAGCTGAGGATGTTGCATCAGAATGATTTTTTGCATTCACCGTTTAAAAAATAATCGAAAACTTAAGCCGGACAATTTTCTTGTCCGATAGGAAGCTATTGAAATCAATACAGGACCTACGTATAAAGCTTTTTGTGTGATGAAAACAAATTTCATTCAAGATTGTAATCAAAGGCTTCCCCCCGCTATTTCTGTTTAAAAACTGGTGATGATTGTGATGATAAGGGAGGAAGGGATAGTTCAGTGGTTTGAGCATTGGCCTGCTAAACCCAGGGTTGTGAGTTCAACCCTTGAGGGGGCCATTTAGGGATCTGGGGCAAAAATCAGGGGGTTGGACTAGATGACCTCCCGAGGTCCCTTCCAACCCTATGAGTGTTCTATGATAGAATTTGTTGCCAGCATTGTTGTTTACCAGCCTGCTGAATTACCAGTATTCTTTCTCCTTTGTTTCTCATCATGAGCCTGGTCCAAAGCCCACTGAAGTCAATGGGAGTCTTTTCTTTATTTTCAATAGACATTGGATCATAGCCCTTATGATTTAAGCCTCAGTCCCATCCGAAATCCTTTCTGGGTTTTGTAGACTTGGAGCAAATCCCTTGACGTCAGAGGAGACAACTCCTCTGCTTTTACCAAGATTGCCTTTGTCCCTGCGAATTCCCTTTTATTATCAACAAACACACTGTTCATTTAGAGGCCACCGCACAGCTCCATTTTAATGGACCTGTCATAAATAATGGCAAATGCATAGCAGTCTGATTCTTCTGCCACCAGTTTCATGTGAATGATTGATTTGAATTGGGTTATTCCTGTTTTACGCTGGTGTACGTGAGAAGAGACATCCATGACCAACAGGTCAAAAATGATGCCAGGTATTATCAGTCTCTCAGCTGTAGTTCTTTCCCTCCGCTTTCCCCCAGCCCGGACATAAGTTGAGGAGGAAAGGACATCTTCCCACCCATTCCTCAGGCATTCCTCTCACAGGAAAACACAAGGCCCAGTAGGACCCAGATCCAGATTCAATATAAATCATTCAAATCCCTAAAGAGCATTAACTGCTTTCTTCACCAGCCTCCTAAAAACACCTCAAGTTAGTGTTCTGGAATAGACAGGCAGGGTGTTCTGGCCTTAGCTGGTTCCCCCGTCGAGTCCCAAAGGAGCTGTATGCCCCATGCCCCATTGCTAGCCCATCTGAACTCTACCTTACAGAGAAGGAAGGGTCCAGTTCTGTTACCTCTGAGAAGATAATGGGGGTTTTGCTCTTCACTTCAATGGGATCAGGCCTGAGTCCCCAGGTACTTTATACAGCGTAACACCCAGAACTTCAAACTCATAATCCTAGTAGACCCATCAGGCTGCTCTGTATGCCATGGATCCACTTCCGATTAGCAGTAATATGGCATTTGATCCATCTTCCTGATGGACTGTCCTCTAGAATCCAATGTCCTGGCACCTTTCAGGTTTCCCCATCCAGGGGTGCCAGGGTATAATTGCACTGAGCGGAGAAGACCCATTACCAAGTCACTAACACTTTGACTGCCTCTTAAAATCTCTTTCAGGTCCCATTTACGCAGAGATGATAAACAACCTCCTCCAGCCTTTGGTCGGGGCAAAGGACTGCACTTTAATCAGACACAACGTGTTCCATGCGCTCCCCAACACTGCCAACACGCTGATCGGACGGGCCGCCCACATAGCCGTGCTGGACTCTGAACTTTTCCTGGAGAAGTTTTTCCTCGTGGCAGGACTCAACTACTTCAAATAGCACCCGAAGCACTGGGTAACAAAGGAAAAGCAGAGGGTTCAATGGCGTAGAAGCCCTTAGCCAAAAGAGCGCAGTATTAGAAATGAGTAACATGCACGTGATGAGGTGGGACCTTAACACTCATCCCATTTTCATTTATGTTTCAGAGAATAAAGTGCTGTGGCTTTAAGATATTCCAACTTCCAAATATTGGTGCTTTTGGAAGACACAAATATTCATGTTCAGTTCCATGTTCTCTTTTGATTGTTCACCTAAGACAAAAGCCACTTCTGAAACAGAGAACAAAAATAAGAAGGCCAACTCTATAGATGTGACTGAACCAACATGATTCCAACCTCTGTTAAATATCACTCGAGGGACACTGTCTTCTTTGATTTCACGCTCATGTACTTAATAAGAAAGCTATACATCTGTAGCACTTTTGTTGGGGGTAGTTAATACAAGAGAAAACAAGCATATATGAACTCAGGTTAAAATCTCCTTTTTGATGAACTGGACAATATGAAAAATATGTATGTGGTCAGAATCCTTGATAGCTTCAGTGGTTCCATTTGTCTAAAGAAAATGCACAGATGGTTCCATTATCTGTACTCATTTGTAACATTCATGCAGTCAAGGCATGGAAGAGGGGAAAAGAAATATTTAAATAAAAGGAAGGAGTCTTTATAAAGCCTTTAAAAAACTCCATTTCATGTGAAATAAATGAACTCAAGATAGAAGCAATCAAAGCAAGAGGAGTATATTGGAATAATCATGCGATACACTCATCTTCTGTTAGCATCTCTCCTGTTTACATTTATGGACTAACATTGTTTTTGCTTGTCTTTATAACCAAGGTACATTTTTTAGTTTTTAAATCTGTACCTAAGTACATTGGCCCCAGTTTTAAAAAAAATATTGGTATTCTGAGCTGGTATTCAAAGTCATGCCAATTAATAGTGCCACCAAAGCAATCAAAGGCAATAGGTTGTAGCTTTTCAACAGAAGGTTGTGAAATGCTTCAAAATACAGGGCTCTTCTATTATGCACTTTCTGAAATATGTTAGTCCCATCTGGAACACCGTATGCAGTCCTGACTACCACAGCACTAAAGCTGGTAGAAAATTTTTAAAGAGAAATTATTAAAAAATATTCAAGTTGTTTCCCACTTCCAAAATTGACCCACTTCCCACTTTTTCCATTTGTCTGTGTTTTTTATTGAAATTTTTATCAAAGATATGATCAAAATTCTAAATGCTAAATTTTGATAACTATTTCAGTAAGTTTTCCTAATGTATTTGATCAATTTTCAATAAAAAAGTCACATCATTTTTTGCAAAGAACAATAATAAAAAATTGAAAAATGTTGGGAAAAAATCAACAGCCCTTCATGAGATATTTTGTTTTTGAAAGAAGGCAACTCTGTAATGAAAAACATGGTGTTCAGAAAAATGATGAGCAGCTCTTCATACAGTAGATCTTGTAGGGTGTGCAGTGCAGAACTACAAAGATGGTAGCAGATGTCAAGAATCTAAATTATGAGTTAAGGTGAAGGAAATTATATTCCCTGAAAGAGGAGATTTCAAAAAGCTGCAAGGGAAACTTAGAAATATTGTGACAGGTTTCAGAGGGGCAGCTGTGTTCGTCTGTATCAGCAGAAACGAGGAGTCCTTGTGGCACCTTAGAGACGAACAAATTTATTTGGGCATAAGCTTTCATGGGCTAGAACTGATGAAGTGGGTTCTAGCCCAGGAAAGCTTATGCCCAAATAAATGTGTTAGTCTCTAAGGTGCCACAAGGACTCCTCGTTGTTGTTGTTGTTTTTGAAATATTGTGAAAAACAAGACAATTCATTTGAGTGGTGGAATTTAGGCAGAATATTTATTGAACAGGGTCATTAGCAAATGGAACTTCTGTGGCAAGCAACTGATGCAAAAAAAATGAATAGGCTTAACACCAGTGTTTGATTCTAGATACAAAGGACAGGGCTGATGGTGCTAATAACAAGAAGGTGGAATTAAGATCAGCAGAAAATGGGCAGGTATGCTGGGCCTGGACACCATTTTCTGTCCCTTAAAGGTCATGTTGAAATGAAATAGTAATAGTAAGCACTTATATAGCATCTTTGGAAACATTAAATATTAATCAATACTCCAGTGAGACATGTGAGTAAGTATTATCATCCTCACTTCACAGGTGGATAGCTTAAAGCTGGGAGGCTATATGATTTGCCCAAGGCTACAAAGGGAGTCTGTGTCAGAGCCAGGCCTGGCACTGAGGAATCCTGGCTCCCAGTTCTGTACTCAGACCACCAGATCATATCTCTGTCTCTGCAATTTTAGTGCCAGCTAAACTTATTTACCACACAATTTATCTACTTCTGCATAAATATTTGTATGAAAGTTCTAACACTAATTATAATGGTGTATATAGCATTGGTTTTCATATAGATAGAAGGTAGTCTTTTTGCATTTATTTAATTTTTATGCCAGAAAATAATTTATACAGAAAAGGTGTTGTTTAGTTCCATCTCTTATACTTGAATATTTATAACATTCAATTTGCTAGTACTCAGTGAGTACCCTGGAGAGTAACGATTCCTATATTCAGACCAATGGTATCTGACCTTGGAACAGTTTTGCCTTGCATTTGTCCATTAGGCACGACGCCCTGCCTTTATTCTATGTGTGTGTGTGCGCGTGTGTGCGGGTGTGTGACACTCCTAAGCCAATGGGAGTTTTGCATAAAACGAGTGGCAAGATTGTCCCTATGTAATATTCATTAAGGGGCCTGATCCAAAGCCCATGGAAGTCAATGGGAATCTTGCCATTGATTTCAATGGGAGTTGGATGAGGTCCATACAACCCGGTCCCTTGAAGAACATTACAGACAGCTGCCGTGGTTCTAAGATAAAGCCTAGAAATGTCATTCTTTTAAAATGACTGGTTGTAGATTTTATCTTCCCTGTGCTGCCAGAATGTTGTGAGAAATATTGGCAATAACAGTCCAGTTTGATGTTGATTTGAAGCTATCAGGTGTCTTGGGGTTGTTAGTTAGTTAGTTTGTTTGTTTGTTTGTTTGTTTTAATTGGGATGCTTTAATTGGGATGCTTTGTAAAGACCCTGAGTAGTGTAAAATCTATCTTACCTACAAGTATATATTAGAAATTACATGCAACCATTATAATGTATATGACATCTTAAATGTTTGAACATCATTAAACTAATCAATTTGGACTCATTTGGAAAGGCTTTTTTATGTCAATTTCTATATATATATATATATATATTCTATATATATATATATCACCTTATTAATAACTATCATTGTAGTAAGCAAAATATCTGCAGAGCTGATTGTCTAGCATCTTGGTTACAGTGTAGACTTTGGGGGTTGTGTTTTTTCATGAAGACCCTCTTTAATATCCAGTCAGCAAAAGTATACCCCAGTATTACCAGTAGCAATTGTTTTTACATTCAAACCAGACATATAGCACGTACTATATTTAAACTGATATAACTGTGGAGCCACACTTGTGATCCCAGCAGTCGTACAGTTCACTACAGATAGATGGGGGTTTCAAGAACTGGGGAAGAGGTGGAGATGAAGGGCCAGATCCTCAACTGGTGTAAATCGCCACAGCACCACTGAGATCACATGAAACTATGCTATTAGATACCAGCTAAGGATGTGGGCCAAATTCTTACTTTTGATAAGTCATTTAGGGCCTAATCCAAAACCCTCTGAAGTCAATAGCTAACTTAATTTTGTGTTCAATGGGCACTGGATCACATCCCATATCATGTATACTGTATATCTTGACTTCAGCAAAGCTTTTGATATGGTCTCCCACAGTATTCTTGCCAGCAAGTTAAAAAAGTATGGATTGGATGAATGGACTACAAGGTGGACAGAAAGCTGGCTAGATTGTCAGACTCAATGGGTAGTGATCAATGGCTCGATGTCTAATTGGCAGCCGGTATCAAGCGGAGTGCCCCAGATGTCGGTCCTGGGGCCGGTTTTGTTCAACATCTTTATCAGTGATCTGGATGATCGGATTAATTGCACCCTCAGCAAGTTCGCAGATGACACTAAGGTGGGGGGAGAGGTAGATATGCTGGAGGATAGGGATAGGGTCCAGAGTGACCTAGACAAATTGGAGGATTGGGCCAAAAGAAATCTGATGAGGTTCAACAAGGACAAGTGCAGAGTCCTGCACTTAGGAAGGAAGAATCCCATGTACCAATACAGGCTGGGGACTGACTGGCTAAGCAGCAGTTCTGCAGAAAAGGACCTGTGGATTACAGTGGACGAGAAGCTGGATATGAGTCAGCAGTGTGCCCTTGTTGCCAAGAAGGCCAACGGCATATTGTGCTGTATTAGTAGGAGCATTGCCAGCAGATCGAGGGAAGTGATTATTCCCATCTATTCGGCACTGGTGAGGCCACACCTGGAGTATTGCGTCCATTTTCGTACCCCCACTACAGAAGAGATGTGGACAAATTGGAGAGAGTCCAATGGAGGGCAACGAAAATGATTAGGGAGCTGGGGCACATGACTTACGAGGAGATGCTGAGGAAACATGGGTTATTTAGTCTGCAGAAGAGAAGAGTGAAGGGGAATTTGATAGCAGCCTTCAACTACCTGAAGGGGGGTTCCAAAGAGGATGGACCTAGGCTGTTTTCAGTGGTGGCATATGACAGAACAAGAAGCAATTGTCTCAAGTTGCAGTGGGGGAGGTCTAGGTTGGATATTAGGAAACACTATTTCACTAGGAGGGTGGTGAAGCACTGGAATGGGTTACCTAGGGAGGTGGTGGAATCTCCATCCTTAGAAGTTTTTAAGGCCCAGCTTGACAAAGCCTTGGCTGGGATGATTTAGTTGGTGTTGGTCCTGCTTTGAGCAGGGGATTGGACTAGATGACCTCCTGAGGTCTCTTCCAACCCTAATATTCTATGATTCTATATCTGATTCATCACATCGACCAAGACAGTTCTTTCATTCTGCTCTGATTGGAATCACTTGGTGAAGGTTCAAGATCTAATCCTGAAATCATAGTCCGCACTGACTTCAGGGTGAGTTGTCTTGAATGAGTAGTGAAGAACTGCAACATTTGGCCCTAGATATTAATTATTACCAGACCCTCATATAGCCATGTGGCCAGCTGAACAGTTACCTGGAGATTTTCAGTCACTTCTTAAGAAGCAATCCACATGGTCACAGGCAACATTTTAGACACATCACATTCATAAAATATATATTCCAAATGCATGACGTATCCTGGGGATTTTTATTATCTTGAGGTGGTTTCTGAACCATTTCGGCTATCTCCTCTTCAGTGACAGGATTTTCTAGTTCTGTGTGTGATGCCATATTATTCTGAAAGCCAAACAAAACAAACTCATAAAATTGTATGGACAGATTCATAAGAACAGCTTAATGAACTGTCTTTTTAACAAAAAATTATAATGTATAAGCAGTCTGTGGTATGAAAGCTTTGATATTAAGTATGTGGAAAAATAGGAGGCATTTTAAAACAACTGTAGCATTTTGGTAGATATTATGCTCCATTAATAGCTAGGCTAAATTCCTTTCTTAGCTTCTAATACAGTGCAGAGCGTCTTGCCAATTCTCTGTTTTGGATGAATTCTATCTCACTTGTAATTGTTGGCTATAGATCTCATTTTTTGCATTTCTCAGTTTTAATGCCAAGACAACTAGGACACACAAGGACTATATTTCAGCATTACAACTTGTCAGGGGGAAATGTTTGAATTCAAACTGCCCCTCTGGTTCATAGAAGTAAATTTAACTTCAGCTGTATGTGAGTGGACATCAGCTACATGTATGTGGAATAGCAGCAGCCTCTAGGGCTTGGCTAGATTAATTTCAGAGGGTCATATTTTTTGTCATCCTCTTAACCCACATTGGAAACATTCTGTATGCATGGAAAAATCGTTGCATGAGCACACTGTGTGTTTGTGCACCTGAGTACTGACTATTCAGTTTGCACATACAAGTGCAAGATTTTGCAGATACAGTGGGATGCACCAGCACATATTAAAGGGATGACTACTGAGGTCCTTTAAAGATCTGGCTGCAAGTATTCATTCTTCGGGCTTGTCATATGTGCCCTTTTTCTCTTTTATAAAGTGATTTATCTGCAGTCAAAATTGTGCCAAACTGTTGCCTTTAATGGAAGCTGAAGGTGCTCGGCACCTCACAGGATCATGAGTTTGAGTCTGAAGAGTCTGAAATCTTAGCATGCACAGATGCCGCACGGCCTTGGAGAATTATAACAGTAATAACAATACTCAGTGCTTTTAATCTCCAAAGCACTTACAGACATTTGCTAGCCAATCCTCACAGCAGGTTTGTGTGGTGGGGAGTCAGCATTACCCCCTTTTACCAACCATGATTCGGCGGCAGAGGGATCAAACAGCATGCCCATGCTCACAGCAGGAGTTTGCGTCATAGGTGGAATTAGAATTCATGAGCGTCTTGCTCCCAGTCCTGTATGCAGAGCAGGGCAGTTCCGCTCTCTTACAACACTACATCTGAAACAGCTGGTCTGCTCTGATATTAATGCAGTAGGAAATGGCAATTGTAATACAACCAGGGCATCTAACAGCATTGTTAGCCTCTTACCTTTCAGGGGCCAACTGAAGTCTCTAAGCCTAACTAATGCAAATATCCCATAATCATCTGTGATGTTCAAGATAGTGTGGGTCCGGATCCCAAGGTGGTATCAACTGAGCTGATATATGCCAGCTAGGCACCTGGCCCACTGTTTGTATATTTTATCTATAAACTGACTTTTCCATCAGAAGAACAGTTTCCAAGCACCATATTTCATGAGAGATGTTCTCACCCCGGGGATTCTGATACCAAGTATCATGTTCCACACACAGCAATTTAGTCTGTGTTTTATACTGTTCCAGTCCTTACATTCAGTAGTTTTGATATTAAATATTTAGTCATAGTAAATGAGGTGAATAAACAGCATTTCTTAGCTAGGTCTCTGATATTTACCAAATTCCCCCCAGTACTTTGTCCAGTGCATGTAATATCGGGCCAGATCCTCAGCTGGAATAAATCAGCATCGCTTCGCTGAAGTCAGAGATCAGCAGCGTATTCACCTGCATGAATTCAGTGGAGCTATACCAGTTTACTCCAACAGAGGACCTGGCCATGATAGTTAAGTGCTTTGGTAAATATATGGCAGTTATCTGATTTTGAACCAGATGGTCTTTCTTTTCTTCCAGCTTTTTAAGACATCCAAACAGAAGCCTTTTCACAAGGTCCCCTGGTGCTACTGTCCCTGGCTCACATCTCCTTAAACCCCTATCAGCATCAGCAACTATGTATAAGCTGCTGATGTTTGATGTTTCGGAAGATCGGATGCTTCTTCCTAGATTACCCTTTTGGTATTTTTGTGTGCAAGGAAAAGTTGGTGGGAACAGTGAATCGAGTCTATATTTCCAGGTACAGAGTTACTTCAGCTGAGCTTTTACTAATGGACGTGTGCATTTTATATACCGGGGTGACCAAACCGTGGCTCGTGAGCCACATGCGGCTCTTTTACAGTTAAAGTGAGACTCTCTGAGCCTCCCATGCCCTCCCCATTCTCCACCTACCAGAGTGGAGGGGGGAGCTCAGAACCTCTGCCTTGCAGCGGGGTGGTTAGGTAGGGGCTTCTTTCCAGTGAGGAGGAGGTCTTGGGGCTTCAGACCCACAGGTGCACCTGCTGGTGCTTGGGGCTTCATCGGGAGCAGGGCTGAAATTGTGAGCCCCTGCAGTCACCTCCTGAGGTGCAGAAGCCCTGACTCCCGGCAGGTGCGCCCCGACTCTCAAATTTCTGAAGATTGTCATATGCGGCTCGGTGGGTCAGTAAGGTTGGCCACCCCCGTTATATATTTTAAGTTATACCTAATCCTGCCTGGGAGGGTGGGGGGGAGGATTAGATGACCTCTTGAGGTCCCTTGCAGCCTTATATTTCTAGGGCTATGTCTACACTACCGCGGTAAGTCGGCCTACGCTACGCAACTCCAACTATGTGAATAATGTAGCTGGAGTGGACATACCTTAGGTCGAGTCACCGTGGAGTCTTCACCACAGGGGATCGAGAGGAGAAACTCTCTTGTCGACTTACCTTACTCTTCTCGTTGGGGGTAGAGTACAGGGGTCGACTGGAGAGCAATCTGCTGTCGATTTGGCGGGTCTTCACTCGACCCGCTAAATCGACTGCCAGTGGATCGATATCAGAGCATTGATCCCGGCTGTAGTGTAGACAGAGCCTAGGATTCTAGCTTGTTTATAACAAAACAGACTCATCAGGACATAGGCTAACAATTATAAACCATAGTGCCTCATTTTAGGAGACGTGGAACACCCACAGCTTCCATTGACTACAGCAGAGCTGTGGGTGTTGAGCGTTGCTGAAATTTCCATCAGGCTATTTTTATTTAGGTGCCTAAATATGGATTCAGGTGCCTAAGATAAGGTGCACAGGTTTGAAGATGTTGGACATGGGGCATTTTCCTCTGTTCATATCATCACTTTTTGGAGTCGAGCATTTTGAGCATTACGTACAAGTGGCATGGAAAGGCAAAGAATTATAAAGGAGCCAGATCTTCAGCTGGTGTAAACTGGCAGCATCACAGGGAAGTCAATGGAACTATGCTGATTTATACCATTTGAGAGTCTAGTCCATTAGCACTTAGAGCAGAATATCTGAAGCCAAGATGCAAAAGTCCCACAACAAGGAGGAGTATCAGACCCCACTGCTCCCATTCTGGAGCTCTATCTTCCATTCTTAGGTGGATATCAACCGATTGGTCTGGTCTGCACCTTGGCTGCAGATTGGGCCCCATCCAGTCATTGAATCCACTCCCATCAGTAACTTGTTCTGCTTGCAGCTCTCCGTGGCATGGTCTCCAAGTGCAGCTCCTGGTGTCTGTTCGTCAGGGCTTCCCTGGATTGCTCTTTGCCCAAGCACTCATGCAGGCAGATATTTCTCAGTCTCAGTCTATAGCCAAGGTCACCAAAATGTGTTACTGCCCCTCAAGATAGTTCCCTTCCTCAAATCTGTGATCCCCATTGGGGCGGCAGTCATACGTGCAGGTGAGGATGAACCCCTTCTTCCAGCTGGACTTTCCTGTGGTTGCTGTGCTCCAGCAGAATGTTTGCCATGACTAAACTTAACCCTCACTGAGCTCTTGACTAGAAACTGGAAAGAAGATTCTCTAGTTCATTTCGGCTTTGTGACAGCTAGATACTTTGTCCATTTAATGCCCCACTCCTAGGCATCAGGTTGTCCTGGACTCTGCTGCATCCTAGCATTGATTCTTTACATCACCACACTCTGCCACCAGTCGTGACTTACATCCCATGACTGTGCACTGTACAGACATCATGAGATTAGCTAGATCACTGCGATGCTGGTTTTTCGGATCACTTTAACTCCAGAGACCTGAAAATTAACACACACTTCTAAAGAAAAGAACTTGATCAGTTACTTAACAAAATACAGAATGAGCCTGCTCCTGCTTACCCTGGAAGCAATGGCAACCCTGCCATTCAACCTGATGAACCTCTCACTTATACTTATTTGTCCATATACAATGCTACTACAGTATTTGGCATAATCATGCAGTTGGCCGTGTTTGCTCAAGGGAAATCCATTTCTACACTGCTGAGGTCAGGATAAAGGTGCACTGGCAGAACAATTATATATCTGCACAGCACCAGCTTCCATTACATCTGGCCCTAGGTGGCACTATCAGTCCATAAATTCACCTTATTAATTTTTCTAAAGTAAGTTCTTTCTACAGCAACCATTACCCACCCATGTTACACTCCCACTCCAAGGATGGCATTAAAATTGAGGTTTTATTAACCTTAATAAATTTATATTTTATATTTATATTTTAAAAACCCAACAACAATAAAGGCAGCCTGCATAAGCCCCACATCAGCTCCATCTCCCTGGAACACAACAACCAGCACCTTCCTGGGACCACATCTTTCTTCCTCACTGTGTTCCCTTTTACCTCTTCAGCTGTGCTGTGAACCCTTAAAGGGACAGGGCACAGGTAAATTAACTTTGACATTCTCTTCTGAGTGCAACACTTCCCCTTGTAAATGTAATGTTGTCCCAACATTTCAATAAACAAAATAGCTAACATTCAGTCCACCATTTTGACTTATTAGCAGTCATCTATGAGTTCCACATACTCATAAACAATTGTTCTCAGATGAGTCTTTGTCTTTCTGCTCCTTCTCCAGTTCTGATACCGATGATGTGTGACAAGTGTGGTTCCATTATCCGACAAATTAGCCAGCTCTGAACAATTTAAATTCCCAAAGATACTCCTATCGTAGGAAATACCCATTCCCGTTCAATGGCTTAGCAGTCATTGGGCATAACAAAACAACGTCTAAATAAACATAACAAATTACCCAGAACTATAAAACACTTGATGTAGATCAACTTCCATACCATAATTCAATATCACTTACATCAGTCTTAGATAGAATTCAGGATAAGTTACAGAAATAGGTACTGCGTTCGGCATGTGACAAACATTAGAATAACCCCCTGGTGCATTCACCAGTCCAATAGTTGTAGTTAGACACTGATAAGTAGATGTCCCTAAGTGTTCATATGTCAGTGTCTGTGAGGCTCTTCTCTCTCTTGTTAGATGACTTCCCAGTCAGTGGGTTGTTCTGATGACCTTATACACTACTGGTTTTGGGTTCCATGGTTTCATTTAGGTTGCCATAACTTTCAACAGCTGGTGTGAATGTCACATAAGTCTGAGGAGCCTTTTCCAAGTGTACAGGATCAACAAACTCCTCATTTCCCAGTTGTGGATGAAGTGTTTCTAGCTCTGGATTCAGAGTCTCTATGTCATGGACAGTATCTAGTATCATCACATAATGTAGTTCATCTTCCCCCTCACTATCAGAATCACAGGAGTCTAAATTCCTGTCCTCATTTTGAGCTCTTATTGCATTAGTTTTCCTTGTTCTCTTTGGCTGTGTCTGCACTACAAGTTACGGGTGTGAATCCCATGGTCATGTACACATACTTACCCAATGGGTATGTACTCAACACAGTTCAGCCATGCCTCCGCTGCTTCTACCCGTGCTACTGCAGCTACACTGCCATTTATACTTGCACTAGCTCAATTAGAGCTAGCATTAGAGTTTGAGCAGGAGCAGGGGAATCACAGCCCTCACTGGTAGTGTACATGTAGCCTGTGTCTTCTGCTGTGGTGGTTTGGAGATCAGTAGTATATCCAAGGGTAAGAAGTTACAGCGAAGTAGAAGACTAAAGTGAAGAACTCTAAGACCTCTTTTCTATCTTCTGCTTCATAGACTGGCCTATCCCCTTTCCTTTCAAGTACAACATGAATTTTGTCTTCACAGTAAGACCTGAATTTGCTTGGTCCCCCTTTCTCTGAAAGATCCCAGACAAGACTTGGCACCCTGGACTTTTAGGTCATAGTGATTCTTACAACAAGTAGCAGATTTCAGAGAACATTTAGATGCCAGTTCGTAAGCTTCTTTGCTCTTCTGTTTCCATTTCTTGGTGTCATCTTTATGGTTGAGGTGCAGATTAAGAGTTTATAGGTTGACCAAATGCGATGTCAATGGGCAAATGTGGTGATCATCCATATAATAAATAGGAGGGTGAGAACCCTGCAGCTAAATTTCATGTACAGTTGTAGGTATAAATTATCTTATTAAGGAGTGCTTCCAGTTTTACTTCTGATCTTCTGGCAAAGCTCTCAGCATAGGCAGAAGAGTTCGGTTCAGCCTTTCTGCTTGCCCATTGCCCTGTGGATCATCGGGGCTGTGCAAGATGTTTAATTTCTACAGTAGTGCTGCAACTTTTTGAGTAAATTATTTTCAATCTCTGCCCCTGGGTCATGATGATCCTTTTGGGGAAACCAAATTTTAAAACAAAGGCACTGACAATCTGGTCTGCGACGGTCTTTCCTGACTTGATGGTGGGAGGGTCGGCTGGGACAAACCTAGTGAAATGACCCACTATAACTAAGGGGTCTTCACATCCTCCTTTGCTTTTCGACTGGTAATAGCACCTTAAGATGTCCCTTAGTTTTGGAAGGCTCAGATGTGTCTTCTTCTCTGAGCTGCTCCTGAGGCTGTCGTGAGAAAACCGCTCTGCTTACAGCTTCAAGGATCTCTTCCTCAGTGGATCCCTTTGGAATCCCACTTTCAAGCTGATAAGCCAAACTAAGAAAATGTAACCAGTCATTTTGGTGGTTGTTGCCAATGTGGCCGGTTATTTTAAAATCCCATTTTTTAAACTGGTTCTGTTTTCTGGAGTGGGGATGACCACAGTTTCACAGGGATCTTGGTTTTAATTTCCTACACGCTTGCCAGGAAGTGTTCTTCAAGCAACTTTTGTTTTTCCACATACTGTTTCTGAATTGTCTTTACTGTAGTGGGCTTCAATCAGCCTTTTTTCTTTTCTTAATTTCTTTCTTTTTCTTTTTGTAAGTGGCAGAGGGTCCTGTGGCACCTTTAAGACTAACAGAAGTATTGGGAGCATAAGCTTTCGTGGGTAAGAACCTCACTTCTTCAGATGCAAGTAATGGAAATCTCCAGAGGCAGGTATAAATCAGTGTGGCTTTTTACAGACTCAGACTAACACGGCTACCTCTCTGATACTTGATTTTTGTAAGTGGCTTGTTATATGTTTGATTAGAGACAAATGGCTTTTTGTGCAATTTTACTGTGCTCTCTCGCAGAAATGTCCAGACAGTCACAGACTACTCATGTTCTAGATGGGATAAGAGTCCTCCTACCTCCATAAGAATGTCCTCTAGCTCTCTCCCAGCCGTAGTGCTTGCAAACAATTACATCTTCCTCTCTGCTTTCAGAGAAAACTGTCTTTCTTCAGAACCACTTTTCTGTTTTCATTGCCTTCTGACAGCTCGCCACAGAACAGTCTGCAGCAGCTTCATCTCTCAGAGAGGTCAGATCACTGCAGTTCAGTCTTGCCTGCCTGGGCTCACCAAATGTTATACTCCCAGTCCAGGGATGGGTTTAAAACTGAGGTTTTATTAAACTTAATATAAAAAACAAATGAACAAAGGCAGCCTGCATGAGCCCCACACCAGCTCAGTGTCACCAGAACACAACATCACCACCCCCTGAGACTACACCTTTCTTCCCCTACATGTTCCTTTTTTACCTTTGAGCAGTACTCCAAACCCTTAAAGAGACAGGACACCGGTAAATTAACCCCGACAGTCCCTCGTGAGTGTTAAGCCTAACATAGTGAAATCAGATTAGGGAGCTGTTATTCTTATTTGTTTCTTGGAGTGCCCAAGATGCATATAAGTGCTTTCCAAAGAGAAATATGGCCCGATCCCTGCACTGAAGAGAAAAGCCTGTGTGAACAGAGTCCCACTGGTGTAAAGTTGATTTAAGTGAGAGGAGAATCAGGTCCATTGACTTAATGGTGAAGATTCAGGCCCTATACACAGTATTGATTTAATTAGTTCCTAAAGAACAGATGTGCCGCAGGTTTCATTAAAAGAAAAGTCAAGGGAGAAAATGTAAATTAACTTTCTCTAACCAAACTGCATCAGATCAATGAGGATATACTGAAGGCTTGATTTTCAGCAAGGCTTCATTAACAGTGTCACTTCTGCACATGCCACTGAGAACACTTTCGGTCTGCTTGCAGCCTTGTGGGAGCTCTAACAGCTGCATGCATAGGAGACAAATTTGCACCCACAAAGCGTCTGTCCATACATATGGGCTTTCCATGCTAAAATTCTGTCACTTGTGCCCTTGGGGGGTAGTGCACCTCAAAAGCACATGTAAAGGTGCACCCTCAGAAGCAGGGTCTGGGTCTGAAAGTAAGACCTTACGTAATTAACCCAGCGAGAGAGAGTAGATTTAGTAACACTGCTCACCAACAGGAGTTACAGATTCACAGACCTTTCAGGCTCTTGACTTAACACAACCAGCCCATAAAACAAAACAAACAAAACTACACTTCTCTTGAGTCCAAACCAAACTTAAACAACCCCCTCTCCTTTTCTAACTACCATGGCAATGTCACTTGATTCCATGCACTCTCTCAACACTCTACTTGGGGTTTTACAGTACATAGTGCAGCCTCCAGTGATAAAGGCCTCAACGTCAGTAGACATAGCTTGGTCTTTATTAACTTTAGTGTAGGAAGCTTTTTATCCTTGCTTCAAAACTAGACTGTTGGCCAATATCTTGATGTCCTAATTCGGGGGGGGGGAGGATGGGGAAGTGGCCTGCCTGGAATACAACGGTCTTATTCTTTCCTCTTTTTTTATGAGTGACAAGATTTATTGCAGCAAAGTTCCGGGTGGCAGGATGAAAAGGAATCACCAAGTTACTGTATCATGTGGGATAGGTACAAGTAGCTAAATAGGAATGAAGGGAGGATGAAGAAAAAAGAATGGTAGAACTTTTGCCCTGACTCGCTCCATTGACTTAGGTGGTAACGGCAGGGGAAGTAAATCAGTGCAATATGTGGCTCCCCTGTCCTTAATGCCATTACTGAATTCAGTGGTTCATAGTGAGTCGAATAATTTCCTGATCCATATTTGTATTTTTTTCCATTGGGTATCCATCAGAGCCAGGCAGTTTGCCTCCAGGAGGCATTTCACTGGCTTCCTTTACCTCCTCTGAGCTCAGAGATTGGTTTGCACAATGAATTCTGAGCCCCTTGGCACAGTGTTGGCGGATTAATCTTATCTAAGCAGTCTTGAATTTGATATGTGTTATCTACAGCTTCTGTGGGGTATAATGGTTGATTAAAAGTATCAATTTGCACAGTCATGTGTCTGGCGGCAGGGAGCTCCTCACCATGTTTGTTTTCCTTTTCATCCATCCCCTTCAGCTGAGCTCTCATGTTTAAACCAGTAGGCCAACATTTTATTGGCTTTGCCACATTTCTCATAGTAGTTTAGTTTGGCCCATATCAACATGCATCCAGTTTTGGAAATAAACTCTTTCCCTTTTTATGTTATTACATTTCCTTATACAGTAGGTCAGTCGAGTTCTTATTTTCAATTTCACTGGGCTCCTACAGTGTTTCGTTTGATATATTTTGCTTCAGTTTCTTTTCTATGGAGTTACAGAAGAAAATAGATGATCTTGTCCTACTACTTTTAGAGCTTCCAATTGAGTATTGTAGGATGTATTGGTAAGGGTATTAGATAAAGTTGGACCAAAACAGAACCATATACTCCTGAACTTGGAGAAAGTTCAGATCCAAGTTTGGATCAAGATCTGAAATGTGTGGCTTGGGGTCATTTACTAATGATGAGTTTCGCCTAGACCCTCATAGCAGTTTCAGAGTCCAGTTCATCCCAGGTGTTAGCTCCATTGGCTTGAGCAATGAATCATTTTAGTAATGACCCATCAGAGTCATTACTAAATTGGCTCTCATAGGTTTGTGCATAAAGCTTGCCTTTAAGTAGGTCAACAATTATTACCTCCTTTCACCTAGCATTTTCTGATCAATGGAGGTCACGGATTGTCATATTGATGTAGATTGGGGCGCAGTCTGACCCAGTGACTCTATATGGCTTCAACCATTTGCGGAAGAGGAAACCAGAAACCAGTGAATTCATGTTTGTATTTTGTGAGGGCTAAACTGGAAAGTTTAATCTCTGGGTCATGGATAGAGTTTCTACCTGACATCCTACACCTGCCACAAGATCGTTTAGGGTTCTGAGGCTATGCTTAACTTCCATATTTAGAGATGATATCTTCCAAGGTAACCATTTAAAGGAGCAACTAAAGTCTGCACAGACATTACCCAAGAGATTTGTGATCCTCTCTAAAAGTGTTGGACATAATTCTTCTTAATCAACCCTGGGGATTGAAATCCTGATATACAGCCTCCTTCCAAGTAAGATTTGGTAGGCAGAATCATTAGTATTATTTACTGAATATGTATTTATTATTATTATATATTATTACTGTAGTGCCTTGGAGCCCTAATTATGGACTAGGATCCCATAGTGCTAGGCGCTGTACAAACACAGAACAAAAAGACAGTCTCTGCCCCAAAGAGCATAAAGTAACAAGACAAGAGACAACAGATGGGGGAGTACAAGTAAACAAGCATGATAGGCAGTGGTCTCTGCATGCCAGAAGCCTAGCTGTTGTCAGATATCTTGTAGGCATTAAGGCAAAGAAGAATTTTGAGGAGGGATTTGGAGGTGGATAATGAGGTAGCTGTGCGGATGTTAATGGGGAGCGCCTCCCAAGCATGTGGGTCAGCATGGGAGTAAGCATTAAAGTGCTCGTTTGAAAATTTAACAAATAGGTAGGGGAGGCTGACATGATGAGCCAGTGGGAGGTGAGATTGACATCAGGAGAAAGGTCAAGTGCTTGAAATGGAGGTAGACAGAGTACCTGCCCTAAAGAGCTTAGAGTCTAGCTCTACCTGATTGGGAGTTTGTTAGACACCTGATTCCGTACTTAAGCTAAATAAATGGCCTGATTTTCATAGGCCCCAAGCACCCACATGTCCCACCAAAGTTGATGGAACCATTAGCACCTCTGAAAATCAGGCACCTACCATATGTAGGTGCCTAAATATGTATGCAAGTGTCTAACTGTAGGCACCCAAGTTAGAAATTTTGGCTTCTCTTCACAGCAACACTTTGCTGTAGGGCAGGTCTTGTCTTGCTACCAGCTGTTGTCCAGTATGTATTTCCCACAGGGAATAAATATGCTTTCATCCCTGGAACCTTTCTCTAAAGGCCTAATCCTGAGAATTGTTGAATCCGTGAAACACCCATTAAAGTTGGCCCGAGTTGCTACCCCTCAGCATCAGACTCTGACATTTTAATACTAAAGTTGAACTAGATAGCTTGGATGGTGGGAGATGATTCTCTTCTTTCATACTTTGTCTACACAGGCAGAGCACTTTATGGCAATGTGATATCCTGAGTTAATTCTCAGTTCTTTGAAATATTGATCCGTAAATCATTACCTTCAATGTTCCTGCACTGATGTATGTAATTAGGCTATAGGGAACATAGGTTTGTGGGCAAGGTATCTTGCCATGGTAGCCAGGGATTTATGTACATACTGGTTCCACAATCTGGTAGGAAAATGCTCCCCAGATTTGAAAACCAGGTACTTTGACACTGTAGGGAGTCTGGTTTAAACACTCTTCCCATTTAGACAACACCATGAGCCCAAAATCTAAGTTTAAAACAGAGATTGAAAAGACTATCAAGGAAGAGGCTGAACTGTTATCAGAATAAGGATTATAAAGAATATCGTGCTTGAGTTTCTGATGATGGCTTGGATGTTAACTTGGATAATTCACTCCCTTTCTAGAAATCTTAAACATGAGGGACCTGATTCTCCACTCCCTGGCACCTTGTGGAATCACTTACATCTTATGCACAAAGTGGGGGTAAAATGCTGCCATTGGCATGAGTGCAGAATTCTGATTTGGTAGCATTTCACATTCACTCTGCACAGGCGGGAATGACAAAACTGGGGGTGAGACGACAGATCCGCCCCTTCATTTACATTATTTTTCCACATTCTCTCTTTAAGGTTAATTGTGCTAGGCACGTAATGTGCATGAGATATGTGTAAGAATAAGAATCTTTATATAGGCTTTCAATATATTAAGAGTCAGAGCCCAGCAATAATCTTATATGGAGGTTCATGTGCATACAAGACATTTTGAGTTATTTTTAAACCCAGCTGTTTTTGTACTCTCTCGTCCGAATCCAGGTGCATTAAGATATTGGTATGTGGCAATTGAAGTTGTACTTCTAAATTACATAGCTTTAAATTTTGTCAGAAAACCTGCACATTGTTTCATATCAGAAAGAAGAGGCAATAATTAGATGGTCAGAGCTTGGATAAATTGGCTTGGCTAATCTGTACTGGCTTTTAAAGAAGACAGTAAGATTTGCTTCATACATTGTATTCCATCTCTCTGTAACTCAGCTCCCCCAAATGAACATTTTGTCACCTGCCACGCATTTCAGCTGTGTTTATTTCTGTCTAACGTGAGGTCCTTTTACACTTAATATATGCAGACAAGGAAAAATGATTTTACAAAATGGAAAAACACATTTGGGTTGACTCCACTGAATTTTAGGGTAAAACCGAGACATAAGTCAATTGTCTAGAATTTCAGTTTTGACTCGGTGGTATTCACAAGGTTTTGAATAAGGGCTTGATCCTTAGAAGAGCCAATCACCCACAACTTGCCCTTAAATACAATGAGCCAGATCCTGAAGTGGTACGAATTGGTGTGTCAATTTATACCAGCTGAGGATCTGGACAAATCGAAGATGGAAGTGTTCATTCCACCTCAGGATCACACCCTAACTGATAATAAACTCGTTGGGTTCTTTTTAAGGTCCATTTTCATATCGGTCAATTGTGTTTGTAAAAGTAATGTCTTTGAAGACAAATGCAGACCTCTCTAAGGGATCAAGTCAATGGATTAGAGTGGGCAAATCATATTAGATGAAGGGAAAGGGCTTTTAAATTTTAAATGTACCACTTTGAATTGTGATCAGATGTAAGGGTTGAAGAGATTTGACGTGGTCCCTTATCTAAACAAGATCATGAATGTAAAGCTTATAATGCCACTGTGAAATTTTAATGCTCATTTATTATGGTTATAATGAAATCTGTATAATAAGATAATAATAATTAATAACGAATATTCATCAGTGTCAATATGATTCTACTATTTTTCTACATATGCTGTATCGTGGCATTTTGCGTGGCTTCTGTTCAATGTAAAGAAAAATCAATAAAAGTCTTTGCTTCCTTTTGTCTGGACTTCCTGTGATTTCTTGTGGAAGCACAGGGTCTGTGTCTTCATTTGTGCCTGCACAATGGTGAGCATGTTGTCAAATAACTAATGATAATTTTGAAGGTCAGTGGGCCATGTTTTAAGAGAGTCCCACTACCAGCAATGGGAGTTGCAGGTGCACAGCACTTCTCTGAACTTGAACCTAGGTAAGTGGAGAGAGCAGCTGGCCAAGAGGTGGGCTGGATGGGAATGAAGCAGTAGGTAGGAGGATGTCTGAAGAGGAAGAGAGAGGAGGGGTTCCTGAGGCGAAAGGGAAGGTGGCAGCAAAAGAAGAGGGAAACTTTCAGTCACACCACAAAGGTTTGCCCACTGTGCATGTTTATACCATACCAGACAACTTTGTGGGCTTAAGAATATTTTCTAATGTAAACTGATCAGTCCACAGATTGCAGCATTCCTATTTCTCCATCCATAGAGGTTTGCTTTGTCAATGAGTCAATCACATCGAACAGCAAATGCGTTAGGAGCAGGGAGGGGATAATTAAGGCTTTAGTTAAATGTGTTTGCTTTTCACTTCTGGAGATAATCACAGTCAGCTCCGACTTAGGTCACACACTGGAAATGAGTAGGCCTCACTTTAATTCTTACAGGTTGTTTGTACCTATTCAGAGCCATGACAGTGTCCGGCACAAGTTTTCATGGATTTGGTGGTATCTGCTCCAAAAGACTCCAGCTGTACCATCAGGACAGTGGTGCTTTGGTGGGATGGCTTTTGAAAGCCTGCTTAGCCCCAGCTTTCAGTGTCCCTGGCCTTGGGTGGTATAATCAGACCCTTTCATAAGCATTACATTCACCTATTTTTGTAAATCTAAATGTGCTCCCGTAGGATACGTTCCCTGCACATCAGCCATCATACTGCAGGGAAATCATACTAAGAAGTTGTTGTTGTTTCTAGTGGTGCCCAAGAGGGACTAGGCTCCAAAAAATATAAGGCACATCCTTGCCCTGCCTAGATTATTGCCTGATTTTCAGAGAGGCTGAGCACCACAGATGTCACTGCAGTCAACGGGAGCTTCAGAAAATCAGGACATTACAATCAAGAGGCAGGGACACAGGTGCCTGTCCTCATGGCAACGCTTTGGGCTAGACCCGCCACACCTTTTTAATGGGGATGTGACACTATTAGCTAAAATCATGTAACTCACTGAGAAACTTCAAGGTGAGTCACTAAGAGACAGGTTCTCAAAGTTGTTTAGGCACCAATTAGGATCTGGGCCTAATATCTCCTAATCAGGAGAGAGAGAGGAATGAAACAGATGTCCAGTCCCCATCAAAATCTTCTTGCATTCCCAAGAATGGCGCCTGCTGAAATTTTTTTCTCCAAGACTTGTATTAAAAACAAATGAGCAGGTCAGGGAACAGCTACTATATATATCCTCCGGGGCCAGACTCCAGGCCATTTCTGAATGTCCCGCGAGCACGGTAGGCCTGCTGCCAACATACACACTATTACGCACAACTCTGCCAGATCCAGTCCACATTTGGCTTCCAAACACCCCACTCAGGGGCTCGGTAGAGTGCCAGAGTTTAGCCATCTTTTCTTGGCTCTCACATGCACGCTCCGCTGGTTTTGCTTGGCTTGGTGCTTTTCCACAGGCTCTTAGTGCAATACAGCCTCCAGCTTGAAAAGCTACTTTACCAATCTTAATCCAATGGCTTCCCAACAATACGAGACAATTCCTGAGATTTAGTAATCGGCCCATGTGCCTGTACCAGCCCCGCACTGTACCTGCACTGCTTCTGGCCACCATGTAGCCTTATGTAACAAATCAGTGAATTGCCATGGGTACACTGCAAATTCGTCTGTCACCTGCTGAGTGTGTTTTCATTCGGGGAAGAAACCTTAGTGCTGCTTCACTTTTCCTGGAAGGAGGCTGGTCCTTCGAGTGACCCAAGGGTGAGAAATAGACACAACTATTTTCCACTCAATAGGACTGCTGAGGCCTTTTCTCTTTTGAAACCCTCAATATGCTCTTTCTTAGGCCTGGTCTACACTAACCCCCCAAGTCGAAGTAAGGTACGCAACTTCAGCTACGTGAATAACGTAGCTGACGTCGACATACCTTACTTCGACCTTACCGCGGTTCAGACGCGGTCCACACGCGGCAGGCAGGCTCCCCCGTCGACTCCGCGGTACTCCTCTCGCCGAGCTGGAGTACTGCAGTCGACGGCGAGCACTTCCTGGTTCGATTTATCGCGTCCAGACCAGACGCGATAAATCGAACCCGGAACTTCGATTGCCAGCCGTCGAACTACCCGGTAAGTATAGACCAGCCCTTATATGGGGCTGCAGTCATTTTCTATTCATAGAGCTACTTGTCAATTACGTTACTACTCACCATAAGTTGGGGTTGCAGAATCTGGCCCTTTATTAGGCCACTAATGTTTAATAGTCAGTAGATATGTGATCAATTAAGCTATTAAAAATAAAGTTTCTGGGGAAATGCATTAAGAAAAGTACAAGGACATAGCTAGGGATCATTTTTTAAAAAAAAAAGATGATGCACATGAAGTCTTTGCTTGCGTCTGTGTATTCATTGAATCATTTTTTATGCATATACGGTAAGGCTGGAGCCACTTATTACAGTTTATAGTTCTCTGAGTATCGGCATGCTGGACTTCTCTTTGGCATGCACTTGTTCAGGGCGTGTGATTGTGTCTGTGACACTGCTGTATGTGGAGAGCTTTTGGGCTTTCTCAGTGAGCTCAGGTGGTAGGAGCTTTGAAAGCTTTGGTTGTGGAAGGGTCAGTCTTCACTGAGGTGCGCACGGTCTGCATGGCTGCTCTCACTGTTGGGTGCTAGAGCTGGGAGAAACCTGGAGAATGGGGGGAAATCATGAACATTTCATCCTGTCCCTGATTTTTTTTCATTGAAATTCAAAAATTCGAACTTTTTGTTGCAGATTCAAAATTTGCCCCATTTTGACTGGCTCTTTGTTGCCGATTCACGCCTCAACAAGAGGCCCCAGTCAGCCCCTTTGCCATAGGCCAGTGCCCATTGCATTCCTTGCATTGGCAGGGTCTGCTATGCCCAGAGGGGATTAACCCAGGAACGTGGGGCCCTGTCAGTGTTTTCAGTACTTCCCTCCTTTGAAGTTTCCACATGGGGAAGGCAGATTTAAGTTGCAGTCAGGGGTCCAGAGCATTTATGCCAGCGGTGGCTGACTAGGAAGGGACTGAAACTCTGATCACCGCCAGCAGGGACTTGTGGAATTTGTGGGGCATGGATGGCTTGCCAGCATCATCTTGGTATATCTCATTTAATCAATTCCCTGCCATTGCAGGGGTCTTGAGCATTGGTGACACTTTGATCTCACGTGTTCTCTGCTTGTGGCACCCAATTCCGTCTCCTTCTGAGAAATGGAAAGCTTTGGTCTAACTGAGGTCTTTGGGCTCAGTACAGGTGAAATTTAAAGGCCTGTGATATACAGAAGGCCAGACCAGATGGTTCCTTCTGGACTTAAACTCTATGGAACTATGAATCGGTGCATCATCTGGACAGTCTCAACAAAGAAATATTAGAATTGGAAAAGGTACAGAGAACGGGAACAAAAATGGTGAAGGGTGTGGAACAGTTTCCATATGAGTTTTAACCTATAAGAACATAAGAACAGCCATACTGGATCAGACCAATGGTCCATCTATCTCAGTGTCCTGAGAGGAAATTAGAGCTGGTCATCAGAAAATGCCAATTCATTGAAGTCACAACTTTTTACAGGAATGCATGTGTGGAGAAACACGTATATGTTTGTTTGAGGGAGAGTGGGGAGGGAAGGCCTTGCTTTTGTCCTGTTGCTTAACAGAAAAAAACTTTCATAGGATGGGAAAAGTGTTCCCCACTCTACTCTACTGGGAATACAGAACAAGACTTTTTTCCTTCAACTGTGCACAAGATGTCACTATTATTCCATGCAAGCACAAAGGACTGTGCATTTACCTGGACATTACTCAACATACCCTGCAGTCACTGCACCTGCAAAATTGAGAAAAGTGTCCATATCCTGTGAGGCCTGAATGGCTCAGAGCAACCTTGCTCCTCGAGGTTGCACATTCAAAATCAACCTAAGCTGTTACTGGCTGAAAGGTTCTGCCATTAAGTTTGGTGGCCTTGGTGAAATAACGGGTGGTCTTGAGTTAGTGGAGAAATTCTATGATCATTGCAGTTATTAGTACGGGGCCATAGCATGAGTGGTGCACAAAGCCTGTGTAAGGCCTGCAGCCTGCTGGGGAAGAGGAGGGATCTGAAGGAGGATGGGGGAAGGCACTTTGTAAAGAGATTACACCAAACACTGCAGGGGGGGCTGATAGACGCGTGAAGCTGCGAGTGGCAGAAAGGCAAAATGAGGTGGTTGGAGGGAGTGCAGCAAGCAAGGGGATTAGTAGAAGGAAATGTGAGCAAAGATCAAAACAGGTGTAAAATGATGTGGTTTTTAAGACCCCAGCCCCCCCTTCTCTCAAGAGGCCACCAAGATTATGCCTTGCCCATGCCTGCGCCCCCAAACTGCCTCTCCCCCAGAATTATCCTTATGCAACGACTTGTGGGAACTGCCCAAATCCCCTCAGTTCCTGTGCCCCTTGACAACTTCTTCTCTCAAGGCTGCTTCCCTGCAGCTCCCCTCGTGCACACCTGAACCTCCTGAGAATGGGCGCGGAGGACTTTGTTTCATGTATCATGGGCTGCATAATAACATGAGATGACTCCTTGCTTGTGAAACTAAACTGCCTCTTAGTAAAGAGAACTATCTGTGGAGAACTATTTGAACACACTGCTTAGGGAAGTCGTGGAAGCGCCTTCTCTTAAGGGTTTCAAAAGGAGGCTGGATACCCATCTGTCCTGGATGGTTTAGCCACAACAAATACTGCATCTTGGCAGGGGGTTAGATGAGAGGATCCTTGTGGTCCCTTCTAACCCTGTGGTTCTATGAATTTATGCTTCAGAGGTGCTTCAACTGCACTTAGCATTCCAGCCATGTGCACACACACTGACTTCCTGGAGCTTCCTTCAGATTCTTCCCTGCTGCAACCTGTGCTCCTTCCTCCAAGCTCCAGACAAGTTGCTACATCTTTCCTTTTAACAATTTCTATTCTTAGAGTCCAAGGCCAGAGGGAATTTTGTGAACATCTAGCCATAGTACAGGCCATAGAACTTCCCTGAAATAATTCTGAGAGCATGTGTTTTAGAAAAAAAATCTGATCTTGATTTAGAAATTGTCCGTGATGGAGATCCATTGTAAATTGTTGCAATGGTTAATTGCTCTCATCATTATGGTTAATTGCTCTCATCATTATACCTAATTTTCAGTCCAGCTATTGGATTGTGTTATACCTTTCTCTGCTAGACTGAAGAACCCATTATCAAATATTTGTTTCCCATGTAGATACTTACAGACTTTAGTCAAGTCACCCCTTAACCTTCTCTTTGTTAAGCTAAATAGATTGAGCTCCTTGAGTCTATTACTATAAGGCAGATTTTCTAATCCTTTAAGCGTTCTCATGGCTCTTCTCTGTACCTTCTTCAGTTTATCAACATCCTTCTTGAATTGGGGACACCAGAACTGGACACAGTATTCCAGCACTGACTGCACCAGTGCCAAATACAGAGGTAAAATAACCTCTCTATTCCTAATCAAGATTCCCATGTTTATGCAACCCAGGATTACACTAGTGCTTTTGGTCACAGCATCTCAGTGGGTGGTCACATTCAGCTGATTATCCACCACAGATATATTTTGTGCTATCATTTACTGACTTGTTGGGGCCAGAGGTTACTAGTACCTGTCCCACCTCAGGGACATGACCTTTACCACCAGCTCATTATGTGCTGTTAAGCCTCATATTTCTCAAGCGTGGTGATCTTCAAACCAGTCTCCCATTTCTTGTTTGTGTTATTGCTGGCGGAGGGGCGGGGGGGCACTTGCTTCCACCATGTTGCTGCCTTCATGCCATTGGATGGCATCTTGTTGTTCCTCTGTATTGCTATTATACCTAGTTTCTTCTGAGTCTCCTACATGAGGCCAGCAGATGGCTGAGACTCTTTAAAGTTCTCCCAATCCTGGCCATAGCCCTGTCTGTTGTGGCTGTACCAACTGTCTGCCACTACTCCACAGCTTCATCACTATCCTAAGTCTCTGTATCTACCTCATCTGTCCTGTCTCCCACTGCATCTTGGACTGTTCCTTTTGTTGTTGCTTGGTGTGGCTGTTTGATGGTTGGTGCTAGACCTGCTCACCCATTTTGCATTTTCTTAACTGCTTCTGGGTACTGGCCAGTGTGCATCCATTGGGCTGCAGCAGACTACTGTATTGAGAACCAGAGTCTTGGTTCTCCAATCCATTGGTCCCTATGCTGGGCTACTGTTTAGTCCCTGGGAGGGTGTATTGCGATGGTTGAACATGGCCATATAGGGATTCCTTCCTGTATGTTTTCCCTTTGCCATCATTCTCTTGGTTGTCTTTATTGCCAACTCTGTCTTCCTGCTGGATACCCAAGGGAAGATGTCTCATGTTCAAATTCCCATTTGGTACTGAATCATTTAAATTCTGCTGTAGTGTACTGTGGCCCATTGTCTGAGCATTGCATGTTACTTTCAGTTTCTTGATCACAGTTGTGGCCTGAGTGTCCTCCAGATGGTCCACCTTCCAGAAATGGGAGTAATAACTTAATAGGACAACGCCTTTCCTGTCATTATATATGAACAGGTCTCTTCCCAGGGTCAGGTTGGGATTTCATGAGGCTGCAGTGTCTCCTTCTGCCTATCGATCACTATACTCTTTGCAAATCAAACCCTGTTCCATGTACTCTCAGTTGGGCATTCATCCCTGGGCAGTAACATATACTCCCTAGCTCATCATGCATTTAGGGACTAACAACATTAAATTTTGCTATAAGCTGGGGGCTCAATCCGTTGGAAGTGACAGAGGAGGAGAAAGACCTGGGCATATTGATTGATTACAGGATGATTATGAGCCAGCAATGTGATGCAGCCGTGAAAAAGGCTAAAGCAGTCCTAGGATGCATGAGGTGAGGTGTTTCCAGTAGAGAAAGGGAAATGTTAGTACCAGCATACAAGGCACTGGTGAGACCTCATCTGGAATACTGGGTGCAATTCTGGTCCCCCATGTTTAAGAAAGATGAATTCAAACTGGAACAGGTGCAGAGAAGGGGTACGAGGATGATCCAAGGAATGGAAAACCTGCCTTCTGAGAGGAGACTCAAAGAGCTTGGCTTATTTAGCCTAACTAAAAGAAGACTGAGGAGGAGATATGATCATTCTCTATAAATACACCAGAGGGATAAATACCAGGGAGGGAGGGGAGTTATTTAAGTTAAGTGCCAATGTGGACACAAGGACAAATGGCTATAAACTGGCCATCATCAAATTTAGGCTTAAAAGTAGGCAAATGTGTCTAACCATCAGAGGAGTGAAGTTCTGGAACAACCTTCCAAGCGGAGTAGAGGGGGCAAAAAAAACCCCGAACTAGCTTCAAGACTGACCTTGAAAAGCTTATAGAGGAGATGGTATGATGGGACTGCGTACAATGGCCCGTGACCCATCGGCAACTCCAAAAACTCAACCCCTGGCAGCACCAGTTGATGTACTGTGTAGGTAAGAGACAGGAGAGACTCCCTGGCTGAGAGATACTTGGTTTCCCTATAGGGTGGCGTGGGGGAAAGAGTGGGGACTGGAATAGGATCCCCTATAGGGTGTGGAGGGGTAAAGACTGGAATTCATAAGAACATAAGTGTGACGGGTTGGATCGCAGACACCCCCTTAGGGCTGCCAACTGATGTGCCAAGAATACTCCTGCCCCTGCCTTCTCTGCCAGCTTGGGACTCCAGAACCCTGCCTGGTTGTGCCAGACATGCTTGCCGGCTACAAACACAGTCCCAGGTCTGAACCACGTCCCACAAACTGCAGGCTTAACTGAAAGCAGTGTAAGAAGTGCTCCTGTCTCTAACACTCAGATGCCCAACTCCCAATGGGGTCCAAACCCCAAATAAATCCCCTTTACCCTGTATAAAGCGTATACAGGGTAAACTCATAAATTGTTCACCCTCTATAACACTGATAGAGAGATATGCACAGCTATTTGTCCTCCCCCCAGATATTAATACATACTCTGGGTTAAATAATAAGTAAAAAGTGATTTTATTAAATACAGAAAGTTGGATTTAAGTGGTTCCAAGTAATAACAGACAGAATCAAGTGAATTACCAAGCAAAATAAAATAAAACATGCAAGTCTAAACCTAATACAGTAAAAAACTGAATACAGATAAAACCTCACTCTCAGAGGTGTTCCAGTAAGCTTCCTTTTACAAACTAGTCTCCTTCTAGTCTGGGTCCAGCAATCACCCCCGCTTCCCCGGTTACTGTCCTTTGTTCCAGTTTCTTTGAGGTATCCTTTGGGGCTGGAGAGGCTATCACTTGAGCCAGCTGAAGACAAAATGGAGGGGTCTCACAGGGGTTTAAATAGACTTTCTCTTGTGGGTGGACACCCCTCCCTCCCCCGTGTAGAATCCCAGCTACAAGATGGAGTTTTGGAGTCACAAGGGCAAGTCACATGTCCATGCATGACTCAGAACTTAGAGGTAGCAGCCGTGGTTCACATACTAACTTGAACGTCCTCAAATAGACTTCTTATGTGGATTGGAGCCTTCCAAGATCCATTGTCCATTAAGTGTTTCTTGATTGGGCACTTAACTTGCACATTCCTTTCTCAAGAAGCTGACCAAATGCTTTACTGAGGCTACTTAAAATCAAGCAAGTACACAGCCAATATTCATAACTTCAAATACAAAAATGATACATGCATACAAATAGGAGGAATAGATTCAGTAGATCATAACCTTTACAGAGATATGTTACATGACATATGTAGCATAAAACATATTCCAGTTATGTCATACATACATTCATAAGCATATTTCCATAAAGCCTTATGGGGTGCAACGTCACCATAAGAACATACAAATGGCCCTACTGGGTCAGACCTTGGGAGTTTTGGGCAAGTAGTGCTATGGAAGTGCAAACTAGTATTACGTGAGTTAGAGCTAGAACTGGAGTAGACCTGTTACCATCAGTTGACCACTCCATGCTTAGTCAATGCAGGAGAAACCCATCAGCTACCCACCTTTAAGAAACTGCGTTGACCAGGCTGCTTCTAAAAGCTGAATTAATTCCACCGGTAGCATGCCACAGCTCAATTGAAACCATATGCTGGATACATTCTGTTAAACCTGCTTAGGTTTATAGGTTCTACATTTGCTTGTTTACAAGATGATTAACGCAGAGACCAAGCTTAGCACTGCATTAAAACAACTGCACTGTAATGTTTTCTCTCCACCTCTCCCTGCTCCCATATTTTTCCATGCTATACACTGCTAACAAACAAACAAACAGAAAATGCCAAATACCAAAATCCTCTCAAAGCTCCTCCGTAGGAGGCCAGCTGTCGAGTTGTTATAGTTAAGTAGTGAGTCTGTAGTGTACATTAATATTAGACGTTTGGCCGGATATTTGTTTGGAAACATTCCTGTGCCATCCGCCCAGAGAGCAGGAGAGCAGTGTTAGATAGCAGCCCGCTTCGCTTTCCGACCACCACGGCCCACCGCTGGCTGCTCGCCAAGGGCAGATGAGCAGCTGCCTCTGTGGTCATTGCCAGGGCCTCTTTTCTGCGGCTCCATTATTTTTATTTTTTTTAGGTGAGGGATGCTAATTAGAGATGGTTTGAAACACGAGAGCCCTGCCAAGCTGCAGAGGGGTAGAAGCCGTTTCAAAAAAATCTAGATGCCACCACCTCTTAATTTGCGATGGACCAAACCCAGTCGTTAAAGCTCAGGGCTGGCATGTCTAGCTCTGCTGTGATTAAAAGGTGGCACGCAGCTACTCTGTGCCAGGAACAGCCCCAAGGAGGAACCGCGAGTAAAAGGGTACATCTATCCTGGACTCATGGGGCGTGATTGCAGGTTGTGTGGACATCGCTGAGCTGGCTTTAATCCAGCTAGCACAGATACTGGAGCAGTGACGCCATGGCAACACAGGATAGAAGCCTGAGTAATTACTCAGCCCCTGGGCAGATTTGTACAGGAACTCCTCACTTAACCGTGTAGTTATGTTCCCGAAAAATGCGACTTTAAGTGAAACGATGTTAAGCGAATCCAATTTCCCCATAAGAATTAATGTAAATGAGGGGGTTAGGTTCCAGGGAAAATTTTTTCACCAGACAAAAGACTATATATATACACACACACACACAAAGTATAAGTTTTAAACAAACAATTAATACTGGTGCAGTGATGATGATTATGAAGTTTGGTTGAGGTGGAGGAGTCAGAGGGTGGGATATTTCCCAGGGAATGCCTTACTGCTAAATGAACTAGCAATTGACTGATCCCTCAAGGGTTAACTCTCACAACACTCTGCAAGGCAGCAGGAAAGGAGGGAGGGCAGAGAGAGACACACACCCTGTGTGTGAGAGAAAAAATGCGCATTTCCCCTTTAAGTAGCTGACCCCAGGCTTAAGTACACTGCCTTGTTAATTAAATCAGCTTGCTGAGACCTGAGAGGCAGCTACTGCCTAGAAGCTCCCTCCCTCCGTCTTGTGTCCCCCCTGCTCTATGGAAGATGGGGTAAGCGGGGTGCAGGAGCAGGGGGAGGGGAGACACCCTGACATTAGTCCCCCTTTTGCCCCCTCCCCCGTACAGCAAGCAGAAGTCTCTGGGAGCAGCTCCAAGGCAGAGGGCAGGAGCAGCACATGGCAGTGGGTGGAGGGACAGCTGCTGCACAGGGAACTTAGGGGAGTGGGGAGCTGATAGGGGGACCTGATAGGGGGGCTGCTGGTTCCACCCACCCACCAGCTAGCTGCAACGGGCTGCTCTTCCTGCAAGCAGTGGACAAAACAGGCGGCTGCCAAACGACGTTAGAAGGGAGCATTACACAACGTTAAACGAGCATGTTCCCGAATTGATCAGCAACTTAACACTGAAACAGCGTTAACCGGGACGACTTTAAGTGAGGAGTTCCTGTACAGCCCGTGCTGCAGCTGTCACTGCTCCAATGCCTGCGCTAGCTGGATTAAAGCTAACTCAGGTATGTCGCCAGGCGCTGCAGCGTAGAGATGCTCAAAGAGAAAGAAGTGAGTTTCTGCAGCCCTTGAAAGGGTGCAATTTACTTCCCCTTTGGCCAGCAAGCGGTGGGGTAAAGCCAGATCTCTGCCCCTCTCCTTCCTTTCCCCATCTACTTGCTCATCAGGGGAATATCCAGAGCGCTGAAACTACATTCCACACAAGACCTGGGCCTGAGATCCAGGTGGGAATTACTCAACTGAGCAGGAAGTGAAAGGGGCCTTACCCCTCTGCTTGGTCAAGTAAGACAATTCCCCCCGCCCCTGCAACTTTTCCTGAGAAAAAAGATTGGTATTTTTTGACCAGCTCTCATTAATGAAAATGTAGACGATCAGATCACTCAGAACCAGGAGACGAGTTTCAGGGAGGGTTTTAAGCTTGGGCATGGTAACGTCTAGATGCCGCCATCTTTCCTCCTTGTAGAGCAATGGAAAAAACAAAGTGCAATGCAAGAGTAAAGGTATCGGCTCTGGTCACTGTGGAAAGAGATGGTAACTTGAATTGAATTGAATTGTAAGTAAATGCTTCCCGTAGCTTTGAGAAGCCTGGGTTTACTGTGACTTGTCTAGCATCGTTGAGAGAAATTTCAGTTGATCTCTGAAAGTGAGACAAGCAGCTTCCCGCCCGAGACATCTTTCTTTCCAGAGAAACCAACCCCTCTAGAACAACCTTGAAAAGATTTGTCTTTCCTTAAGCTTTTGGTGACGCTGAGCCTCTTCCACATGAATAGACTTTATAACCTGTCTGACTATTTTTAGATGCCCTTGATTGGTTTGTTAGGAAAGACTGAGATACAGTATCTTGCACTTGGATTCGAGGACTCCAAAGTGCTTACCGCCATGAAGAGACGGATCCTACAATACACAGTTGACCTTGACCGCTGCACATCAGATGCAAAACAAAATCAAGAATCCCATCCACTGAGGGTTGACCTGGTGGTCTTCTTGAAGTGAAAGAAGAGTTGACACCACATGTCGTCTTACATCGGGAGTGGAATAAATTGAGTGGGGAAGGAGGAAATTGATAAGCAACAGTTTAAGGTTAGGCGGGGGAAACTATTACACACAAAACCATAAATCTATAGAGAGGGAGAGAGAAAACACTCCATTAAGGCTCTGTCGAAGGGTTTTAAAGCCTCAGACTCATTAGTCAACGCTATTTCAGATACTGCTGCTGTGCTTACACTTCTCAGAGGAATGAAATATAGCCTCAAAGTGAGGTACTGAAAGCCCTGAGTTGGGGGGTGCAGCGGGAGGGGAACTGAAAACATACAGTTTTCACATTGCTTTAGGGTGACCAGATGTCCCAATTTTATAGGGACAGTCCCGATATTTGGGGCTTTTTCTTATATAGGCTCCTTATATATTATCCCCCACCCCCTGTCCTGATTTTTCACACTTGCTGTCTGGTCACCCTACATTGCTTTACCATCTGATTACTCTCCATTTGCCCTATTTTGAATTATTTGTTCCTATTAGATGACAAAAGGTTGCCTTCTTGTTTAATTGCTCTTAACAGTATCTCCCCAGTCAATGCAATTCTTGCCCGCCCCACACCCTTGAACACAACCAGAGGGAAAGCTGGAATGAATTGGGCACATCCTCTTGGTGGCCAGGGATATGGGAAAGGTTTTATTACACTCAGTGCCAGTGTACTAGCAAGAGCACCAAGTGTGTTGGTAAAAGCAGCAAACACTCCCCTGGCTGCCTTGGTCTGCAGTGCAAATGCTCCAGATTCCACTCATGTGTTTGGGGTTTTGAGATGATGACGATCACTATGGCCTCTAAACTGTGTATGGTACCCAGGAACTCATGGGTTAAACCAAGTGCAGTTTGGAAGAGGACTTACATCTCCTCCAAAAATATCATGTATCCATACACCCCTGCCATTCACCAAATAACCCGCTCTATCTATCTAACCTACCAGATTAGCTACAGCAGCTAAATTATTTTTTTGCTTGTTCGTTTACAGGATCAGCTATGGTGTTCGTCAAGGAGTAACTCACAAACCGAGCTTACTCTAGCGATACCATGCTCAGCACTGTGGGATTTGACTGCCATGTTAGCTGTGGTTGCCTAAAGCCATTGTTTAGGCAGGTCACTAGGGAGCCTTTTGGGCAAAGTATAAACTATTGGTTAGCAGGAACTACAGTGCATTCAGCTGCTCAGTCTCACATTATTGCCCTGAGTCTCTTTGCATCTCACCTGGGCTCAGAAGTGGCTGGATCCCACCCTTGAAAACAAAGCACTTATGTCCTGCACCTTGTGGCCTTGTTTGCGCTCTAATTGGGTAGTATTTTACACCCCCTTTGCAGAGGTATAAATGACTATGCCAAATGCAAGGCTGAGGAGACTGCCACCCAGAGTATTTAGCCATGTCCCTCTTGTCCTGGTGTGTGCGTGTTTGTTAATAGACATGTTTATGTTGGCTTGGAGCTGGCATACAGCCATTGTTGAAATGTCACCTCTCATGCTTCTCTCCTCCCCCCAGAAATATCAATAGTGTCTGCTCCTGGTCCATGATCCCTTGGATTGACTCCTTTAGTTATTTCTCTTGCCCTTTCCACCTGGCTGAGTAGGTGCTGTCCTGCAGCCACATGGAATCCACAGGCCAGTCTTTCTTTGTTATTTGTTGTCTTCAAACTGGCTTTTAACTAGGTGCCCATTTCTGTTAAAACGTTTGGAAGAGGAATCATGCTGATGGTTATTAGGGCATTAGCGCACTGGTGTTTGTACAATGGACAGTTAGTTTAACATTCATGGCTATTATTCTCTAGAATATTGTGCCATGGTGAATGGCAAACTGTCCATGGCATCTCTTCAATGTTTGGCTCTTTTAATGCTTAACAAAAGCAAGACAGTGTGTTGCTGAGCTGGCTAGAGTTCCTTGCAAATGAAATTGTATTTGAGTGGCTGGTGGTGTTTGTTCAGTTCTAGATGTCAGTTGTGCAGAACGGTTGCTTCAGCAGAGCAGAATATGACTGTTGATTGATTGACTGTGGTGGTTACTTTGACCAGTAAGCAGGGTGGCTCTTGCCCACCTCCTGCTGTTAGAGTGAACACATATCGTTGTGACATTCTTTTTGCTCTATGGTCCCATCTGGCTCCAGTCCTTACTCTGCTCGCCACCTGCTTGCTGAACTCCTATTCAAAGAGTTTTGACCACAGGCATAATGTGTAGAATGCGACTTGGAGTGCAGAATTGACCGGGAATTTCTGGCTGACACTGAAGTATCCCCCATTGTGACACCTGCAGAACCTAAGTAGAGTAAATAACATTGTTCAAAACACAATGGTTTCCTCTTCCAAAGGAATTGTGCAAACCTTTCTCAGGGTTGTAGCTTGGGAGCGATTTCTCCTGCTGAGCTTTGAGTTCCAACAAACATCAAAGCTCATAGAGAAACAGTTAAGACCACCAACTTTGCCTGGTTTTAGGTCCAAACGGTGAGAAACCAACAGATTTTTACCCCAAAACATCAGATCAAGCAAGGAAATCAGCCGCGGTGTGCTAGAAACTTGGTCACAGTTCACAAAACTTCCCATAGAACCCTAAGCCAAACTGCCAGAAAGGATTCTGGCCTGTTCCCACTAACATTTAAACACATGTATGACTTTACACAAATGGCTAGTCTTGTTGCCTACTGAACTGAATCAGGGCTGTCCCAGATGTACTGTTAAACAAAAGTGAAGCCAATGGGATTACTCATATAGCTAAAGTTACACACAGTGCTTAATTGTCTGCCAGATTGGGGCTGATAAGCGATAAGTCTAATAGATAATGCATGACACCGGTCTGACAGTAACAGTGCCAAAATCATCTGTAAACATAGAGGGCCATCTGTGATCCTCTTCCTCACATGACATGATACGTTACACTGAACTCAGTGGGGTTGCTTGTGTAACAAAGAGAGTACAGGTATCATAACATGGCCCACATAGTCCATTAAAAAGCAGCATTAGCTTGTAGTAGCTCCAACTGAAAGTACAGGGGGCAAGTGTGATAATCACAGATGCCATGATGGGGTAATAGTTGGCAAATGCTGACTTGCTAATAGGGATTCCTGCATCTGTTCTCCCTGGTTCAATGTGTATCAACCCAAGAACAACAGAAGTGTCTCCACGGTTGGGTGGTTTGTTTTTAATTTTCGACAAGAACAATGTATTTGGTTTTACATGGCCCCCCACAAGTGTTTGGAATTTGGACATTGTGGTGCTATGCTAGAAAGTAAAACATAACACGGAACAAAAAGAAAACTAACATGTCTAGTTAAATTGTTGAGAGAAATGCAAGTAGAAAGATAGTTAATGGGGGGGAGTCAATGACATTTTTGGAATTCCTCCAGGGTTGATCATTACAGGTTGTATTTATTGGTGGGGAGGGGAATAGGACACTGCCTTAGTCCCCTGTGCTGGTGTCCTGGACAGCAGGTAGCAATGAAGAGGGGGGAGCAGCATCCTCAGGGCCATGATGTTCCTATCTGCTCATGTTCGCAGGGAGTAGGCTTGCAGGATGGGGAATGGGTGGAGTCTTGCCTTCACCCCACAACACTAGCCAGTGTGCTGGTGGGATACGCGCTGCCACAGGTACAGGGCTGGCATAGGGTTGCCAACCCACCCATATTGGCCAGTAGTCTACCGGAATCAGCATTGATCTCCCGGTGACTATTGAAAGCAATTAGGCCACTAAAAGTCTGGTCGGCAGTGCAGGAGTTAGCCCTCCTGCCTTAGCCGGCAGGCTCTCTACTTGCCCTGGCTCTGCGCATCTCCCAGAAACGGACAGCATGTTCGGCTCCTCTAGGTGTAGAAGCGGCCAGGAGATCTCCACGTGCTGCCCCTGCCTGAGCACCGACTCTGCCATTCCATTGGCTGGGAACCTTGGCCAATGGGAGCTGCGGGGGTGGTGCCTGCAGGCAGGGGCAGCGTGTGGCGCCATCTGGCCACCCCTGAGCCTAGGAGCCGGAGGGACATGCCGGTTGCTGCTGAGGTAAGCGCCACCTGGCCGGAGCCCGCACCCCTCATCCCCTCCTGCACCCCAACCCCCTGTCCCAGCCCTGAGCCCTCTCCCACACTCCAAACCTCTAGGCCCCAGCCCGGAGCCCCTCCTGCACCCCAAACCCCTCATCCCTGGCCCCACCCCAGAGCCCACAGCTCCAGCCAGAGCCCTCACCCCCTCCCACATCCCAACCCTCTGCCTGAGCCCAGTGAAAGTGAGGGAGGGTGGGGGAGAGCAAGCAATGGAAGGCAGAGCCTCGGAGAAGGGGCAGAGCAGGGGCGGGGCCTTGGAGAAGGGGTGGGGAAGGGGGCAGGACAAGGGTGTTCAGTTTTGTGTGATTGGAAAGTTGGCAACCCTAGGAGCCTAAGTCCCATTGACTTTCAATGAGATTTAGGAGCTTAAGTCACTTAGGTGCTTTAAAATGATTACCTTATTTGCTTTGCTCTTGCCCCAATTTCAGGGCACAGAAGCAATCACAATGTCCTGTTTGCTTGAAATGTTCCTAATACTTGGCAACCATGGAATAACAGAGATATACACTCATTGCAGTCCACAATGCAATACCATCACAGACAAGAGGCAGGCCAGGTATGTGCAGGTGTGATGACCACCGCTTCTGGACCAAACCAGGGAACTTCCAGAGCTAAAAGCATCATCTCTACATCTTGAGCCAACGAGCCAGGCTCTGTAGCTGGGGGCGGTAACAGACTCTGTGGATCAGGCAGAGGGGGGCAGCGTAATCTATGCCTCAAGAAGAAGAGCATTCTGAAAGATTTCAAACAGTTTTACTAGTATTTATTTGTTATTCGCTTTTAAGTACAGACGGACCCACCGTGCTCATGTAACTGGAACTCCTTCATAGCACAATGCTTAGACTCTCCTGCACTGTTGATGTTAGAGTACTCTCTGCTGGTCTCAGCCAGCATAGGGCCCTGTTGTTTTAGGCTCTGTACAAACAGTTCCTGCCTTCCAGGGCTGCCAGTCTTCAAATCTGATCAACGGGCAAAACCAAACCCTAAAAAAATAAGTGAGCTGTGTAGAAAAACTGTCACCCTTCACATGCAATGCACACAACTGACTTACCTGCCTGACGCTAATTCCACTGCCTCTGGACCCAAACACGATGCGATCTGTAGTCTTCGAGAAAAGCCTCATCAGCTTGACTAAAAAGAAAAAAAAAAACCCACTAAAAATACTGCCGAGGTTAAAGCCCTTCCACTCATGCTTAGCTTTCCAGTGCCTGGGAGTGAGGAGGAACGTGTTGCTAACTGTCTAATGAGGCACAGAGTGGAAACTGCTTAAAAGCCAGTGCACAGTAATGAGGGAGATTTTACCCAGTGGAGCTCCGAGAAAATTATTGTAATTGCACTTTTTAGTTATTATCAACTTGGTCTCCAGAACCTCAGAAAGGGCCATTAGACAAGTGCTCTGGGACCATTCTCAGCTGACAAAACAGCTGCTGAATCCTTTTTTTAAAAAATCAGGAGCATGCAATGTGACGTTTACGATGGCCATGCCTAGCACAGTAGGACATTATGGAGACTTTTCTTTTTATGTATGTAAATATTACTCTTCCATGTGACCCTAATGCCCCTTTTCCAGGTGAGAGAGTTGGCTTTACTTCTATTCATATACAACCACTCCATCGCCCGAGTACCTGAGCAGCTCACGGATACTTAGGGTGGCTTTTTAAACAATGTAAGGGGGCTACATTTGAAATGAATCGGCATTTGGCATCCAGACCCCGAGCTTTCAAAATCTCACTCTGAACTTACTGATCTTCACAACACCCCATTGTAGAGATAGGGAAGTGAGGCACAAAGGCCCAGTTCCTCAGCCGTATTTAGGCCCCTAATTCCCATTGAGGGGAGCCTGATCCAAAGCACGTTGAAGAGACTGGGGAGTTTTTCAAATGACTTCAGTGGGCTTTAGATCAGGCCCATGGTAACTAGCAATATTCTGGGCTCTTCCTCTGCCCTATTAGTAATATAGAGCACAATCACAAAGGCCTTACTACATCAAAACGCTCAGTGAGGTCAATTGAACACAATGGGCCTAATTCTCATCTGATGCAGATTCTTCCACTGATAGGCTGGCTTCAGTAAAGTTACTGCTGATATATCCTCAATGAGACAGACTAGCGAATCCATGCCTTTGTTGTGACCTACCAGGCCAACCAAGTGCAGCTGAACCAAGGAGAGCAACAGCTCTCCTGCTTGTTAACAAACTGGCCACTACCCCATCCCAGGTCATCTGCACTGCAAATACAGATCTGGAGCAACCCCTTTTGCTAGCTGGAGTAGGGGTACTTAAACTCTGGTGCAGGTTCACCACGTTACACTGAAGTAGTGACTGAGTGAGGGCCACCAGCCTAAACTAGAGCTGCTAGTAAGATGGTCTTCAGCTAACAAGACAGCATTGGTAACCTGGAAGAGATTTGAAAGTGATAACCTAAGAGAGAGAGCATGGCCTGTTAGAACTGGTCCTGAGGTCTGGTTTCACTGTTCATATTTAAAAAAAAAAAATGATTAATGGAAAACACAGTGAAACAACAGAACACTGAAGGCCAAGTTGCTGAATGCTCCATACTTTAACGTGAAAGAGCATATGCTAATTCTGTTAAAAATTCTAGCCACTGGAACAAATCCATCCCAGGGGTAACCCTGGTGTCTTCATCCGAGATAAACCAGGGATGAATTTGGCCCATTGTTTCCAAAAAGCACGTGAAAAGTAACTTTAGGGTCCAGCTCTCAAGCTACAGCTGAAGAGTGCTTGGTGCAGCTGAATGAGGAGGAGGTATCGAGGTAGATTCAAGTGCACCACCCAAGCCTGGAGCTGCTCTATGTTGGGCTGGTCCTCCAGCACATTTTAGAACAGTGTAGCAAAGCGTGCACTCACTGCCACGCCTTCTGCTGGTTACCTCAGAGCACCTCCTGCTGGCCAGTGTCTCTCTACTGGTACCTGCTTCCTGGTCTCCACCACTGTACTTCAGGCCCCGCGACCCTCCCATTCCACAGTGCCCCTTCTCTTGTACTCCCACACTCAGGGTCCTACCCGGGGACCCCCAATTTACCTCACCTCAGTGACCCACTGCCAGTCTTCATCTAGCCCCTTCCCTCAGGGGCAATCTGCAGTCTGAAGTGGCCACTCATCATCGGCAAGGGAGTTGGATCTGTTGCCTCTTCCTCCCCTTGCTGCTTCCCCACAGCCTTAATACCTCTTCTGAGCCTGACAGCAAGGCCTCTGCCTGGGGGTTTGCCAGGTTGGATCTCCCCCAGCTCTTCCTCCTGCCCTTCCCCAACACTACGCTGTCCAAGGTACCCTTTACTTTTAGGCAGCCAGGTCCACCTCTCTCCAAGGCTGGAGAGAGACTGACTGCCTTCTGGCCCTGCAGCCCTTTTATAGGGCCCAGCCTGGCCCTCATTGGCTGCCTCCCAGCCTTTTCTGATTGGCCCTCTGCCTCAGCCCTCTCCAAGGGCTGGCTTTTAACCCTTTCGAGCCGGCGCGTGGTGACCGCCTCGCTACAAGCAGTCTTGTAGCTGCTGTAACTTGCAGTGCCTGCCAATGGCTCAAGAGGCCACTATGGTGCTAGGGCTGATCAAAGCCAGGGATACCCCAGCTATGCCTCCTGTCCCCTGGCCATGCCCCCGTGCCAGCAGCAAGGGCAGGCGTGGCATAACAGCTATTACAGGGTGTGTCTACACAGGGATAAAAAACCCGTGGCTGGCCCAGGTCAGCTGATTTGGGCTTTCAGGGCTCAGGCTCCAGGGATGAAAAATTACTGTGTAGACCTCTGGGCTTGGGCTGGAGCCTGAGCTCTGGGACCCTGGGGTGGATGGTCCCACAGCTTGGGTCCAGCAAGAGCCAGAATGTCTATACAGCAGCTTTTAACCCCCCGGCCTGCACCCGGCAAGCCTGAATCAGCTGATCTGAGTAGATGAGCCCACAGTGGCTCTGTGGATCCCCGACACAGAGGCCAGTTCAAGTGACTTCAGGGCAGCTTTGTGCTGGCCAAAAGAGAGGGTGATGGTGGGGCTGCAGGATTTCGGATACGCAGCTCCCTGCACTCCGGTTTGCAGAGGTTTCTTTGAGGAAGGAGCAGAACTATGAGTGCACCAGCCACTCGCCTGCTGGAAGGGAAGGACCCCAGTCTTGGGGGGTAAATGCGCCCAGGAAGCTCCCGCAGCAGTTGTGGGGTGACTCTGCTGCTGCTCCATGGCTGGAGGGGTTAAGAGGTAGATCGGATTCTCCCCTTCCCCACCTGTAGGAAATCTGCATCTCAGCCAGTCCAGTTGTGGCTTCAGTTCCAGAGTCAGGGCCAAGGTACGTTTTATGGCAGGTGGGAAATGGTAACCGAGCGGTAAAGTGTCTTGCTGCAGACTGAGGGTAGGTCGGTGTGAAGAGTACAGACACTGTCTGCCCATCTAGCAGGGCGTAAATAGCAGTGGAAAGGGAGAGGCGTGGCTTAGGTAAGGAACGACATGCCTGACCCTCCTGGATCTGTACCCTACCTGGCTCTCGGCATGCCCAACCAGTGCCTTCTATGCCTACACTGCTATTTGGAGCAGCGTAATGTCCTACTGCTGGAGACTTTCCCTGCTGCTTCCCTCCTTGCTGGAGCCTTTCACTACCACGTGTAGCTACATAGAATCATAGAATCATAGAATATCAGGGTTCGAAGGGACCTCAAGAGGTCATCTAGTCCAACCCCCTGCTCAAAGCAGGACCAATTCCCAACTAAATCATCCCAGCCAGGGCTTTGTCAAGCCGGGCCTTAAAAACCTCCAATGAAGGAGATTCCACCACCTCCCTAGGTAATGCATTCCAGTGCTTCACCACCCTCCTAGTGAAATAGTGTTTCCTAATATCCAACCTAGACCTCCCACACTGCAACTTGAGACCATTGCTCCTTGTTCTGTCATCTACCACCACTGAGAACAGCCGAGCTCCATCCTCTTTGGAACTCCCCTTCAGGTAGTTGAAAGCAGCTATCAAATCCCCCCTCATTCTTCTCTTCTGGAGACTAAACAATCCCAGTTCCCTCAGCCTCTCCTCATAAGTCATGTGCTCCAGACCCCTAATCATTTTTGTTGCCCTCCGCTGGACTCTTTCCAATTTTTCCACATCCTTCTTGTAGTGTGGGGCCCAAAACTGGACACAGTATTCCAGATGAGGCCTCACCAATGTCGAATAAAGGGGAACGATCACGTTCCTCGATCTGCTGGCAATGCCCCTACTTATACAGCCCAAAATGCCGTTAGCCTTCCTGGCAACAAGAGCACACTGTTGACTCATATCCAGCTTCTCGTCCACTGTGACCCCTAGGTCCTTTTCTGCAGAAAGAGTGAATAGTTGAATTCACTCACTGCATACACATCGCAGTGAGTGTGGATGCAGCCTGCGTCTCACTGTGGCATGTAGCTATACACCTGTATGCCACCGCAAGTGTAGCCCGGTCAGTGTCAGGATTGGAGTCAGGCATTGAGAAAGCCAGATCCCCAGCTGAAGCAATTTAGCTTAGCTCCCTTTACGTGAATGGAGCCGCACCAATTTTCACCAGCTGAAGGCCTTGCCTTAGATGTTCCCGGATGCCAGTCCTGGGCTCGGGCCAAGCCACACATCCACAGAGAACTAGCTTGGGTGCAAGGAAGGAATGAAACGCAGGATCCGGGACAGAGTAGCTAATCCAAGTGCCCTACCCTGGCTCCCGCATCTTGGCGTTATGCGTTCGCTGTGTGGGGGTGGAATCCGCCACGGCTGCCAACCCTGCCCTTGTGAGACTCATGGTCTGAACATGCCACCTCAGAGCCTCAGTTTGATTCCACTGCGTCGATTGTGAGGGCTCCCTGGAGCACACGTGCATTGCTGACCAGTGGGGTGGGAAGGTGAAGGAAGAGAGGAATACTTCCTTCTTCCCCCTCCTCTCATGGTGAATTCAACTATTCACTCTTGTAATGAATACACCCACTGTGATGCGCCCATAATAATAGCTGCTTCGCTGCCGGTGCGTCCAGATAGCAGCGATTTCCCATGGTGACACAGAGCAAGGCAGTTATGAAAGGAAACCTTTTCCCTTGTTGTCTCCCTCTCTACCAAGCGATCATTTCCTTCCGTCTCCTTTAAAGCCAGTAGCACGCTAACTAGTGTAATATAAAAGACCACGAGCAGGCCCGTGGCCTGTTGATTTCTCCTCTCTCTTCCTTTCCAGGAGGTGCTGGCTGGGAATCAAACACAAAGATGCTCTTCTTTATACTTTCAAGCTTGATGGGCAGAGAGGGAACCTTGAAAGGAAAGGGAACTGCAGAGGAGTTGGCAGCTTTTCAGCTGCAAAACAAAGCTTCCAGGGTTCTTTCCTGCGCTTTTCTCTTCACCTTCCACTTGATCAAAGAGCAATCGCCACCTCCTGCATAATTTATCAAGCCAAGGTAACTAACCGCAAACTCTGGTTCTGAAAGACGGTGCGTGCGTGTGTGTGTGGAGGCGGGGGAGTGGAGGGGACTTTGATGTCAACATGCAGCAGTGGTCTAATGACTGCTCTTCCATTGTTTACTGCTGCACACAGCACACCGCTGCTATATCATTTCACTCGCCCGCATTTTGTTCTCTTGTTCAAAGAGGCCGCTGTCCTGCATTCTGGAGGATTCCCTGGCTTCATTCACCAAGAGCATCCATTTTTTAATGGTAATCATTGCTCTGATTGGAGCCATTTGAAACCAAGCATAAGAAAGGGACAAAGCTTCCCATAAATATTCCAACAAAAGGCTGTATCAGATGGAAAGGGGAAAAATGATTAGTGGCTCTGGCATGGGCAGGATAATATCTCAGAGGGAATGGAAACATCCTCTGCCATACTGTGAAGAAAAGGGATTAACCCTCGGTATTAAAGCCACTGCTCATGTCAAGCTCCCCTCCTGCTTTGAAGCCCAAGTGCTGAGAAATTGAAAAGGAAACAATTGTTAATCCTGCTTTTATGATTTAGTGATTATGTCAAATCCACTTTGGTTTAAGTAGTTTGACTGATTTTTAGATGCTGTTTCCCGAGATATGAGGCTTTGCTTATATAAAAAGATCCACTTGGTTTATTGGAGAGGGGGAAATGCAGCAGGGCAAGGATGGGTTTTGATGATCATTGAACAGGGCTGCTTGTTGGAGGGGGGAGGGGGGTGTTAGTTTTTTTTTAATTTAGTGTTCTTGGTGCGAGGTGCAGGGGGTTGAACTGAGTTGCCACCCACAATCAAACCTGCTTTGTTCTGCTGCTGCTAATTGCAAGAAAACACCAGGCTTCCTCGTATGCATTCACCCCCAAGAATTCCCCGGAAGACAGGTGTGATTCCTTTCTTCCTGTTTATTGGCTACATAGATTTGTTTCTGGGAAGGCTCAGTCAGGACTCCTAATCTTCCGCTCCCAGTCTTTACAGAGTACCTTAATCTTCTTCAGAAAGAAACATCTTATTTACTCTGTGGCACTGGTGCATGCAAACACACCCTTAAAAGAATCGCTGCATTGTAATGTAAAATAGATTCCAAAAAGTGCAGCTAGTTGTGAAGCAGTAGATTGCTATAAAAACATTGAAATGTGCCCGTAATACAAATAATAACAATTGACATTTAAAACAGGATGCTGTCACTATGCCACTCTTACGAGTTTGGTCAAGACACAGGAAATGCAGCTCATGATTAACGTGAATGAGAAACGTCTTGGACCAAATGCACCTCTTGTTTTCAGAAGTCAATTCCACTGAAGTAAATCAGGAATAATTCTACTGAAGTCAATGGAGTTCCACCATGGGTGTGAATGAAAGGAGATTAGAGACTATTGACTTTAAAGGAAATTTGGATGGTTAAGGAATCTAGGCTTAGGCCCAGACCTTGGCCACTATTCTGAAATTAGAAAATGTAGGGAATTAAGGTTTTTCATTCAACATGCTCAAGGATGGGGGTGGGGGGGGGGAGAGGGGAAGATAAAACCAAAAGTTTGGAATTATCACACTGTTTACAAGAGGAGAATGCCAACATTTTAAACGTTTTGGATCTCAGAATTTGAAATGTCTTTGGAGCAAAAATTGTTTTCCATTCAGAACACGTGAATTTCTTTTGAAATGAAAAATGTAATTTTCAAAGTCACAAAATGGCCCAGAATGAAGTGGCGGAAAATGTTTGTGTGAAATTTCAAGGATAAATGTGTATGCTGTCGCACAGCTCCTGTGCTCAGCTATTTTCCAGCAGGTGGTCGAGTGAAATGACTCCCTTGGAAAGTCACCAGCCATGGTGCCTCACTAGAACTACAGTAGCAATAGTGAAAGATATTATTATTTGCCTTACAGTTGCAATTACTGTATGCTGTATTATGCTGAAGTCAATGGAATTCCAACACTTCTGAATCTGACATAACCAGAGACCTTGACGTTTTTGAAATCTCTGAGGGACACAGGGCAGTGTGGGAAGGTTTTTGGAGGTCTGGGTTTTTTTTCAGATTTGTCTGATACGAGTCTGTCTTTCCAATCTTGTTGTTGTTTGTATTGTGGAAGCACCTACCAGCCCAATTCACGGATGAGAACTCTGTTCTGCGAGGTGCAGTACACACACACACACACACACACTGCAAGTCACTGTCCCAAAGAGCTTCCAGGCTACACACATGAGAAGTGACTCATCAGTGTGTGCAGTGTACCTGGACAATATACTAGGCATGCCTGAAAAATCTAAGTACACACCTAAAAAATAAACCACCTCTAAACAATCATGCCCTCCGTTCCCTGAAGGCTGATTGTAAATGAATAGGGAGAATAATTCTGCTCCTGTCAGGGGACATATCTTGCTGGTTGACTGCATTTGTTTAGTAACTCAGACAGTGGTGGAAGAGATGAAAACCTGTCATTAGCGGGCAGTTCCATTTCTCTGAGGGGAGAGCACTGCTTAGGGACTGGGAGGGTACTGAAAAATTAATAGTCGTAAAGAAGATATTGGCGAAGTTCTTGGGGGGAGTTCTCATATAATTAAAAGAAATGAATAATGAATGCAGAGGCACTTGCTAAAGGCGAGCCTGGAAAAGAAGGCGCTCTGGAGATTAGCTCATCAGAAAAGGCTCTCCCGTTCCTTAGCCCTCACCTCCCTCCGAAAATCAGCGATGGGTGGATGAGTGGGCAGGACAGGGCGAAGAAACGAAAGCCAATGAATTTAATTAGGAAAGCTCAAGAGGGGCCTTGGGAGACAGGTCAAAGCCGTCCCGCTGGGAACAGAAGGCAGCAGGAAAGTAGGAGAAATCCTCCCTGTCTGTGCCTCAGGGGCACCGTGGGCCTGGTCCAAAGGCCATTGTAGTTAGTGGGGGTTAGATCTACAGAGGGATTTAGGTGTCCAACTGTCACTCTGTTCAGCCGCCACCTAATCCCATAGGCACCTGAATTTCCTAGGTGACTACATTTCTGCCAGTGGGCATGTGCAAAGCTGCCTGACGGCTAATGCCGCCGAGCTGCGTGGCACCTCAACTCACCTCACAGCCCTGCTGGGATCCTCACACTAAGGTCTGCAGGGCTCTAACTACTGGGATATTTGGTATGGGAGAGGGGAACCCCTCCTCAGTTGAGCACAGGAAAGGGCTGACCGGCCTCAGGCACCTAACTCCAGGAGAGGTTCCACAGCTGTTAATGGCAAGTGGAGATAGACACCTAACTGCGGCCAGAGTTAGTCCCCTAAGACCCTTTTGAGGGGTGGAGCCCAGGGTCTAGTTCCCTCCCCTCTCCTTGGCATTTCCTATTGGCTACTTGAAGTAGTTCCCAAGTGCTTAGCTCTCCCCATGCATTGTATAGAGCGCCTGGATGCCTCATTTGGGGCTGTCAATGCCACTAGGCAGCAAGATGTCTGAAGTTAGGTGTTGCAACACTGAGCCTTAGTCCCCTTTTTGGATCTAGCCCTGGCAGTGTCCACAGAGTGCACTAGGCTTTGGATTAAGCCAGTGGTTCTCAACTTTCTCCACACTGTGACTCAACTTTTCCCATACCACTCTCCCGTTTAGCCACCAAGTAGCAATAGTGGAAGGGCAGAGTGGCCAGGACCTCTGCTGGCAGCCCCACTGGGACTTAAAACCTTCAGCTCAAGAACCCCTGGAGTGGGCCTATACTTTAGCTCTGGAGATTCCCTGGTTCAGTAGCTGGTGAAGACAAGCAGACAGTCATTGCATCTCGGTGTTGGAACAGCTTCCCATTTCCCATGCCCCCAACACACTTCCTCAGGCTCACTGCTATTGTGTAGCCTGGCCATTCCCATCTCCACTGCTGTGCATTTTGTTGTAGTGTGGGTGCCTCAAAGCGAGGGCCTTGCCCTTCTCTGTGTCTGCAAAGTGCCAGGTAACCTCACAGCACTACACAAATAAAATAATAATGGTATGAGGTTGGTGGCATCTTACTATGGGTTGAGTTAAAACATTGTTCAAACTGATGTGTGAACAAGGCCTCAATTTTAAGCTAATTGTAAGAGAGAGTTAAAGGGCATCAACTAAAGCAAAATTTAATAGAGTCTGCCCAGAAACTAGCACTCTGTGGGTGGAGGGTTCGACTGGGTGTTTGTGACCAGGTGTGGGTAAGAGAGAGAACACACAGGAACTGAGGCCAGACAAGAACAGAGAGAGAGAGAGAGAGAGAGAGAGAGGCAAGAAAGCCAAGCAGGAACCTGTGACCCTGGAAGGAGCTAGAGAGAGAGAGAGAGAGAGAGGTGTTGGGTCTGGTGTTGGCTGAAGAGGCTTGGGGCTGCAAGCTAAGAAACTGGCCTTAGTTTCACCTGCGTTGAAACACACGGGATTTTGCACGTTCCTTGTAAATGAACAAGATTGCACCAAAGACAAGATCAGATGCCCTCAATTTCTGCTTCCAGCTGGAACATCTCCCTGGCCCTGAACTTTGACGAGGTGCTTGGGTTGAAATGGGGCAACAACCATAACATGGGGAGATGTATAGGGGAACATAGCCATCTGTGGGCAAAGAGAAGAGATTTCTGATGATTATCTAAAGAGTGGCCCAGTAGATGTGTCCAGCATGGTCACCTAACTCAACAACTGGAGAAGCTAAGCAGACAACGATTTGTGAGCCAGCCAGTTACTCGTGGAATAGAATTTAGAGGCTGCTGCTAGGAGCAAATAAATAAGAATACATAGCTCTTACCTAGAGCTTTTCATCCTCAAAGCACTTTACAAAGGAAGGTCAGTATTACTTTGTAACACTTCATAGAGGGGGGACAGATAGCTCAGTGGTTTGCGCATTGGCCTGCTAAACGCAGGATTGTGAGTTCAATCCTTGAGGGGGCCACTTAGGGATCTGGGGCAAAATCAGTACTTGGTCTTGCTAGTGAAGGCAGGGGGCTAGACTCAATGACCATTCAAGGTCACTTCCCATCCTAGGAGATAGGATATCTCCATTAATTTATTTATTTACTATCCCGATTGTACAGATTGGGAAACTGAGGCACAGGCAGGTAATGTGACTTGCCCAAGTTCACCCAGCAGCAGGGTCAGGAATAGACCCCCGTTCTCCTGAGGCCCGGTCTAGTGTACTATCCATTAGGCAGCACTGTATCCCCTTCCGATGACATGCCTCTCTTCCAAATGAAAGAGCGAATTGTTATGCTAAGTCAAAAGTTGATGCTCACTATAAAAAGTTTCACCTTCAGTTAGGCCTCAGTGCTGGGAAATGTCGACGTCTTTAATTGTTCTTAAGTTTACTCGTCTTTTAAATATAATCGCAGCAAAATTGCTGTTTAATTGACATTGCTATTACTGTCGCTCAGCCAAATGGAAGGATTAAAACATCAATTGACGGGTGATTATGACATGGTCTATTTTGCAGAATCCGAAATTAAATGTTTAATAATAAAGTTAGTTGGAGGGAAGTTAATGAGGAAGTGATTTTCAGATTTAACACCTGAAGTGCTTATTATTAAACTATCAATTTTAATGTAGACGATGATGACTCATTCCCGTCTTTAACGAAAGCCTTGTGAAAGTTCCCTAGTGTATGGCTCCAGAGTGTGCTGGGTGTGCTTCTAAAATACAGCCTGGGAAATGAACTAGAGCCAAACCCAGCGAAATGTAGGTGTTCCACACAGCTAGCTAGGCAGTCCAGCTGCTACTACCTGCAGATACAGTATGTCGGGGCACATCCTGGATCCTCATTTCACCAGTCCAAACGGCAACAGGAAGGGAAAAATCTGAGGGCTGAGCAAAGCACTAGGGGTAAAATAAGACCCACGGCTGAGATTTCTGAAGCAGCCTGAAGGAGTTAGATGCCCAGCTCTTATTGGCTTTCATTGGGAGCTGGGTGGCCATTTTCTTTAGGCTGCTTTGGAAATTCCAGCTCAAATTATTATTATTATTTTTTTGCACTTCCAGGTTCTGGCAGTGACTGGAAGCAGCAGTGTCAACTAGGGTTGCCAACTTTCTAATTGCAGAAAACCGAACACCCTTTACCCACCCCCTGTCCCTTCCCTGAGGCCACGCCCCTTCCCGCCCCTTCTCCAGGGTCCCGCCCCCACTCACTCAATCCCCCTCCCTCCATTGCTCGCTGTCCTCCACCCTCGCTCACTCGCTCATTTTTACTGGGCTGGGGCAGGGTGTTGGGGTACAGGAGCGGGTGAGGGCTCCTGCTGGGGATGCAGGCTCTGGGGTGGAGCCAGAAATGAGGGCTTTAGGATGTAGAAGGAGGCTCCGGGCTGTGGCAGGGGGTTGTGGTGCAGGGGCTGAGGACTCCGGCTGGGGGTGCAGGCTCTGGGGTGGGGCTGGGGATGAGGGTTTTGGGGGGCTCTGGGCTGGGGCAGAAGGGTTCGGAGTGCGGGAGGGAGCTCCAGGGTGCGACAGGATGGTGGGTGCAGGAGGGAGTGAGGGGTGTGGGCTCTGAAAGGGAGTTTAGGTGCGGGAGGTGGCTCAGGACCGGGGTAGGGGGTTGGGGTTGTGGTGCAGGAGGGGGTGAGAGGTGCGGGCTCCGGATGGCACTTACCTCAGGTGGCTCCCAGGAAGCGGCAACATGTCCTTCTGGCTCTGTGCGCTGCCCCCACCCACGGTCACCACCCCTGCAGCTCCCATTGGCCACTGTTCCCAGTGAATGGGAGCTGCGGAGCCAGTGTTTGGGGCGGGGCAATGTTTGGAGCTCCCGTGGCTGCCCCCGAGCCGGAGGAACATGCCGGCTGCTTCCTGGGAGCTGCGAAGAGCCAGGTAGGGAGTCTGCCAGCCCCACTGTGCTGCCAACTGGACGTTTAACGCCCCGGTCAGCGGTATTGACTGGAGTCGCCAGGGTCCCTTTTTGACTGGGTGTTCCGGTTGAAAACCAGACACTTGGCAACCCTAGTATCAGGACATACAAGAAAGACTGTTCCCTATGAATTTGGTAACAACCAGCCCTTGCTATCTCATTCGAGTCTGTTCCAGGAAGATTTCTGGTCCATTTGCAGATCAGACATCTAAACATGAAGCCTTTGAGGTTCACTTCTAGGTTCATTTCTAGGAGCCAATAAAATAGTTAGCAAGAGTCACCATCTCATTGCCTTCTCTAAATCCTGATGCCACGAGGCCTTGCACTGAAAAGTGCTAATTGAAGAGGGCAGTGATGACTGGCCCCCTTCCCTCAGATACACCAGTGCAATCTCTTTAGATGTGAGGTCAGAAGTTGGTTCTGAGTAGGTCTGAGGGAATGGCGGTGTTGGCTTGAACTGGGATCTACGCTTGGCACAGCATGGGTTTGACTATCCCCTCACTGCTAGGATGGGAGCCCTGTGTTGTTGCTTGATCCACTGTTATCTTTATTACATGCTCCTGAGTCCTTGTGTGGGCCACTCAGTGGTTGCTGGGTCATGGGTCTTGAAGCTTGCTTGTTCCTAGGTAGCAATGCAACTCAGGACTTGAGCCATGAAATTACTTACATATTCATTGGAGCAGGGACTGGAACCAGGATTTTCCAGGAAAGGGTGCTAGCCACCAGGCACCAGAGTCTCTCTCTCTCTCTGTCCTTGGCCCAGTGGCTATGTAAGTATTCTATACAAAGTGGAATAGCTTGAACAGGAGAGATCCATGCCAGAACACCCTATATATATATATAACCTAGTCATTAGAGCACTGAGGTAGGAGACCTGAGTTCATGTCCTGGCCCTAAAGGAGGTAGAGTAGGAACTTGAATGCAGGTCAACCACATCCTGCACTAATCACTGGGATCTTGGCTATCAGGGACAGGCACCTCCTCATTCTTTTGTGAGAAAGGGCTGAGCTGGCTCAGGTGTCTAACTTTCAAGTGGCGATAGGTGCCTGCCTCCAGCCAAAAGTCAGGAGCCCAACTCCTTTTGAGGGACAGGTCTTAGGCCTCACCCCTCGCCCCAGCATTTCCCGTTGGTAGTTTAAGCAGCTCCCTGCTCAGCTTGCTGGCTTTTGTGAATCCGATTCTTAGGTGCCTCACTCTCCTATGTATCGTACAGGGAGCCTGGGCATCTAACTTGGGGCTGTGGATTCCACTAGGCCAGGGATCGGCAACCTTTGGCATGTGGCCCACCAGGGTAAGCCCCCTGGTGGGCTGGGCTGGTTTGTTTACCTGTTGCGTCCTCAGGTTCAGCCGATCGTGGCTCTGACTGGCCCCAGTTCGCCGCTCCAGGCCAATGGGGGCTGTGGGAAGTGACGCGGGCTGAGGGATGTGCTGGCCGCCCTTCCCGCAGCCCCCATTGGCCCGGAGCGGCGAACCACGGCCAGTGGGAGCTGCCATTGGCTGAACCTGCGGACACGGTAGGTAAACAAACCGGCCCGGCCCGCCAGGGTGTTTACGCTGGCGGGCCATGTTCCAAAGGTGGCCGATCCCTGCACTAGGCAGCAGAATGCCTACGTTAGGCATTGTAACACTGAGTCTACGTCCCCTTTGTGGATAAAACCCTCAGAGTCTGTTTCTTTCTCTTGTAAATGTAAAACTCTCGAGTAAACGGACAAAGCATCAGCTCAGTTTTCAGAGGACTGTCACCCAGGTGCCATGATCTTTCCATCCCCACTTTCCTCATTTTAATAATCTCCAGTTTGAAGAGACGCTGTTCAGCTCGATTCCACCTTCCCCAGCTGTCGAGACAGCCTTATTTGTTTAGCAGGAAAGCTTGAAAGGTGCACTGTCGCGCCATTCATTCTCAACAGAGAGCTCCAGAGCTGACTTACCTTTTCTTATCATGGTACAGTGGGCTGCTGTTTGATCAACTTCACCAGGAACCTTACGGGGAGAAATGAAAACTTTTGTTCATCCGGGGAACCCCCAGGGTGATATTAGCTACACGGAAAATAAAAACCAGACCTGGAACTTGAATCACTTGTGCCCATGGACTCAATTTTATGCTTCTGCTGAAAGACAAGACTTCCAGCTGTAGGGCAGCCACCAGCCCATTAACGGGGCTCAAGAAGTGAGCTGGAAAGAAGGTATCACGTGCTATAGATCTGAGACCACTAAAGTGCACCTGAGGCTACTTGACTTATTAGAGTTGATCAAACAGCCATGGAGGATCTATGCTTTCCAGCGTGTCTGACATCATAAGGGAGGAGTCTGTGATATCTGCATGTGCTTTGAGGTCTGTTGGGGTGGGGGGCACCACGTAAATGAAAGTTGTTCAATTGTAATTGTCTGTTGTGTTTTTGTGTCGGTGGGGGGTAAGCAGTGGGTGAGAGAGGAGAAGTGAAGCTTTTTTATTAGCAGGTTTCATTCACGACAGCGGCAGCTGCCTGTGAAGTCTAAGTGGCGGCTGAACTGTTTGATTAGCTTACTGAGCGCTGCAGTGTCGGAGACTGGGAGCCCGTACTGCACGGTGCACTGAAGCTATCCAGGAAATAGACAAAACTGATGCATGTGGGTTTTGCTCTGAGACTGCTTCTTGCCCTGCACACAATGAAAGTCCTGCTACCAATTACGAGCCATGATTAGAGACTGAGTGAATAGGGTCCGAAATATCTTTACTACTTTGCTCCAGGATTGATCACCCACCCAACCCGAGCCTCACTTCAGAAACCACATCTGAGAAAGCCTAAACCAATGGATTTGAATATCAGAAAAAGGTTCGGAGTGGGATCAAGTTTATGGCACAAGTTCAGGTCAGGATAAAACCTCAGGAAGTTAGGATGGCACATAAGGAGGCTCTTGTGGTTAGGCTCTGTGCATGGCGTGCAGAGGTCACCCCCAATTCAATGTGTGTTATGTGTCCTCCTCTCTGCCTTAGCCACAAAGGAGGATGTTACAGCTCCTGGAGGGATTCATGCTTTCAGCTCTGGAAGTCCCCAGTGTCAGTTACTTGAAGCCTTAATTACAAGAATCTGCCTGGGACTCACGAGTCCTGGTTCCCAGCTCCGTCAGTGAATCTGTGTGACCCTGGGCAAATCACAGTCTCTCTGTGCCTTAGTTCTCCATCTATAAAATGGGGATAATACTCGGAAGTAAGCCCTGGCCTGCAGGGAATGCCCCCAGTTGCAGAACGGGCTCTCTCAGCTCTGCACTGCCCACCCCACGGAGAGGAGCGTTCTTAAACCCTGGTTGTTCTACAACTCTGTATGCCCCTGGGGAGCAAGCTAGGTCAGTTCTCAAGGCTGTTCTACTCAGCACTGAGGGACACAATGACTCCCGGTACAGGGCTGGCTCTAGGGTTTTGGCCGCCCCAAGCAAAAAATTGGCCGCCCCAAGCTCCGAGAGCGCAACTGCCCAAGCAAAAAAAAAAAAAAGGGTGGACGGATTGCCGCCCAAAAAAAAAAGGAGAGAGAAAAAGAATGGCCGGAATGCGGCCCCTGGAATTGTGCTGCCCCAAGCACGTGCTTGCTTTGTTGGTGCCTAGAGCCGGCCCTGTCCCGGTAGCCCCTGAAGAGAGACTGCACAAGCCGTGTCCCCTCTCCCTCTGTCCCTGCACTGGCCTGGTGCAGGGATGAATCCTGGGCACAGAACACAAGTTACTTCTTCCAGCAGTGGTTGTAATTCAGTTACTCAATTGCCTCCAGACATCCTCCCCACCCCCCCTTATCGTCAGGAAGCAGAAAATGAGTTAGTCCAGTGGTTCTCAACCAGGGGCACATGTTCCCCTGGGGATACGCTGGGATCTCCCTGGGGATACGACAACTCATCTAGATATTTGCCTACTTTTACAACAGGCTACATAAAAAGCACTAGCGAAGTCAATACAAACTAAAATTTCATACAGACAATGAGTTGTTTATACTGCTCTACATACTAGACATGCATCTGACGAAGTGGGTATTCACCCATGAAAGCTTATGCTCCAATAAGTCTGTTAGTCTATAAGGTGCCACAGGACTCTTTGTTGCTTTTTACAAATCCAGACTAACACGGCCACCCCTCTGATACTTGATACTAGACACTGAAATGTAAGTACAATATTTATAAGCCAACTGATTTATTTTATAATTATGTGGTAAAAAATGAGCAAGTCAGCAATTGTTCAGTAACTGAGTGTGCTGTGACACTCTTGTATTTTTATGTCTGATTTCGTAAGCAGGTAGTTTTAAAGTGAGGGGAATCTTGGGGGGACGCAAGACAAATCAGACTCCTGCAAGGGGTACAGTAGCCTGGAAAGGTTGAGAGCCACTGAGTTAATCGACCTGGAACTTGTGCCTGGGGCAGATCGCAGACCCTGCTGTCTGGGTGCTCCCTCTTAGGAGCAAGTGGGCAGGTCGGGGAGGGGAAAGTGTCACAGCTTTCCAAGGGCTGGAGTGACTTACGGCTCCCTCCCCCGCAGCGTGGGAAGGGAAGACTTGTCCCTCCCTCCCAGGCTTTTCTTGGGGCAGAGCAGTGAACACAACCCTTTCCTCAGGATGGCTCCTAATGGCTCCATCTCCCCCTTAACATCTTCGCTGAGTGAGGTTTGATTAAACGACATGCAACAGGTTCGGTAGCGTGGCTTTGCCAGATGGGGCATAGGGGTGGGCGTGGCTGTGTGCGCACATGTCTAGGAACAACCTCCAAGCAACAAAGACCTACATCTTCAAAAGGGACCCACGATTTGGGGTGTCTCCTTTCGTAGCGGCCCAGCTTGCCAGGCTTCCCAGGGCCTGCGTTTCAGACAGTGCTCAGCACCTGGCCCTTTTCAGTTGGGTACCTAAAAATGGAGACATTCAAAATCAGGCGTCACTTTTGAAAATTTAGGCCATCGTCTTTAGAGCTAAAAAATCTGGCCAGGTTCTAACCACCCAGCTCCCTTTAAATTGAATCCAAGTTGTGTCTAACCCTGTACAAACACTGGGCTAGTTATTTGCCGGGGGGTGGGGGGGGCAAGGGTGAAAGTAACTTAAAGGATTTACCGGTACGCCGGAGTCCTGAGTGGGGGTGTGGCCTCATCCGGAAGAGGCTGGGCCTACACCGGAAGAGGCAAGGCCATTCAAGATTTAAAGGCCCTGGGGCTCCGACTGTGGCTGGGAGCCTCAGGGCCTTTAAATCACCCCGGAGCTACCAGCTGCAGAGGTGGCTGGGAGCCCCGGGGTGAATTAAAGGGCCCGGGGCTCCAGCCGCCGCAGCGCTTTGGGCCCTTTAAATCATCGCGGGAGCCCGGCTGCCGGAGCTCTGGTGGGAATTTAAAGGGCCCGGGGCTCCCCGCAGCGGCAGGAGCCCTGGGCCCTTTAAATCACCGCCACGGAAACTGGTCCAGTCCAGCACGGCGTTCTGGGCTCTTGCCGGTCTGCCGGACCGGACCGGCTTACTTTCAGCTCGGGGGCTGGGAGTGGGTGGGGACTAGTCGGGGCTGGGAGTTAGTCAGCCACATTTGAAACTGCATGCCATCAAGAGTAGCCTGTTTCCTGGTTATTAAACCAAACGATCACGAAGTTCCAGAAAGCAAAGGAATGCCAGCATTTCAAGTCCTTCCTTTCATCACGGCACCTCTAATAGGGCCGTGATTTCCCAAGCGCTTGATGCCAACTGTAATGAAGGAGCCTCAGTTCTTGACCTCGGTTTGTGCCCGTTTCCTGCAGTACGTATCAGTTCATGCTATTAACATGCAAGTCACTCTCCCCTTCTGCAAGGATATTACTACAACGATCAAAGTCTTTGTAAATTAGGACAAAGCTCTTTTCCCTCCCCCATTATAAATCTATTTGATTGCTTGCTCTCTAGATGCTTGGCTTTCTTTCAGCTAACAGACTGCTTATTACATAGAGGCCCACTGATGATTTCTTTAATTTTGTGTTGGCTTGTGTCATTCACGCTTCCCCTCCGCATACACATCCCTCCCTCTCTGATTGGCTGGTTGTGTCAGCAGGGACCTGGTAGCCTGCATTCTTCAAAACGGTGTCATTGTTTCCTTGTACTCCCGCCTCTGTCTGTCTGTATCCACCTGCTGTCACTTGTCTTAGACCGTAAGCTCTTAAGGGCAAGGACTATTTTGTTGGTGTTCTGTGTTTGCACCTAGTGCAATAGAAGCTCAGTGCTACCGCAATAAAAATAAATAACACTAAATGCTAACCCTGGATTTTGCACTGACTCACTGTGTGAACATCCACAAGTCACTGGTCCTCTTAGGCGACATTTACTCAGTGAGCAGCAGGGAGTTTCAGAGACGGGGCGACAGACTTAGGCTTGCAACAGGGGCCAAAACAATTCTGTGTGGCCTTTGCAACTCGGACTCTAAGAAGGGGGCACGTTATTAGCGTCATAGCATGAGCCCCATGAGCCCGAGTCTGTTAATCCAGGCTCTGAGATTTCCTGTCCGCAGGCTGCCACTCACTGTGTAGAGGTACTCTGAGTGCCTCAGTTATCCAGCCAAGGAGATAGTAATACATGCCTTTCACCAGAGTGAAGCAGGAATTCATTTTGTTTCTAAAGCACTGTGTAAGCATTATGTGTTGTTACTGTAGGTCTGATTGTTTTGAAGAAATGCTTCAGTATCGTCCCTTCATTAACGCAGCTGTAGTTTTCTGGATTCCACGTTTACATTGTGTTGTCTGTAACCCTTCGGCACTAGACAAAAGACAAGTAATGTGATGCTTCCCCAAAATTGTGCACCAATTCTGTGGTGATGTGATAAACTCCCTCCATATGAAATTCCACCTGCTGGGTGAATGGCTATGGTGATATGGTTCCTGCACCACAGGCAGAAAGCAGTCATATGTTCTGAAACGTTGAGATGAACACGAAGGGCAGGGGTTCTTGTTCTTTGTCTATCATGCACCACATCTACCATTGTGCATGATAGACATGGAAAAACAAATCAGTCCCTTGGCAAGCCCCTGGCATAGTCAATAAAAAAAGAGAACACTGCAGCAGCCCCTGTTAGACTTCCCTGTAAAATAACGTGCCTTAGGGTGAAATGGTTTCACTCAAGGGCTTACATTGCAGCTGCGTGATGTCTGCAAAGCAAACATTAGGGAGACATATTTCAACTCTCAGCACCAGGGACCCTAACAGTGAGGAAGGCCAAAACTCATGTGAAGGGTGGAGGGCGGAATGCCCAGGAGGAGCAGATGAAGGCTATGATGCCATTCTGGGATTTTGATGACACGAACAAACCACTCATACCTCACTCTGGTGGTTCCTTCATGTCAGCCAAACCTTTTAAGGTTGTTACAACCCCTTAGGAATTTTTGAGGGATGCAATTTTTTTCACAGGTTGATTCCCTGCTAGTTAGCAGGTTTCTATAGCAATACCCTGTCATCGCGCAGGAAGACATGCAAAGGGAGGCTGAGTGGCGGGGCACCAAAATTCTGCTGACTGGAAGTGTAACTGCAGTGGTCTGCCCAACATCCATGACATTAATATGGGGAGGGAGGGACAACATCTCTGGCCAGTCTGGTTTCATTGTCAGATGGAAGAGCAACAGATGAGCGTGGGCATCAGCAATGTCAAGCTTTGAAAGAGTCCTTTCAGATGAGAGAGTGGGATATGTGTAAGTGAGACACATCCTTACATCCTCAGCAGTACCATGGGGAGGAGAGGGGAGCCAAGACCCACCCAGAGTTACTACTGTAAGCCTTCTGCCAGGTGGAGTTGGCAGCAACAAGGGCTGGATTCAATATCCAGGGGTCCCTCTTAACAATATAACACAGAATCGGCTTGAGCCCCACCCAGTAATCTGGGAAAATTAAACACCATCCCTTGGCGGCTCCAAGAGGCAATATTTCCCCACTGGCAAGTACTGAGTCTGCGTACAGCAGAGAAAACTTTTAATAAAAGATGAAAGGAACCTGGCATTCATTTGGGAAAACGCCACAACCATGAGTTAAATACATCTGACCATGAGCAAAACTCTGGCTCCAGAGTACATTGGGCAGTGTCCTTTGCCTCCGTTTCTCACCTTGCAGTGCGAAAGTCCAACAAACAAATGTCCCTTTAACACACTGCTCTCCTCTCCCTCCACCACACCCTACTCACAGCTGCGGTTCTTGGTCAGTGGAAACCCAGAGTTCAGAGATGCATTCATGCGAGTTCACCTCCCACCGGGGGGAAGAGGGGAAGAAACGTCGAGCAATGCCTTTGCTGCATCTGCCGCCACAACTGGCTCACACTGCTGCAGTTCACTCTACGTCACTGCCTGCTGCTTCCTCTGCACCATCATTCAATCCACTATTGTCTACTCCGTTGTCAATGGCCATGCATGGTCACCTTCTGCTGCCACCTGCTTCTCTACGAGTTGGTCTCTGGAGGGGTAATATCCATCCTGCATTCACTGGGTCAAAGTCAAAGATGATTCTCACAAAGGAGTTGGAAGGCACTGGGAGCAGATGACCATATCACCTTAGAGAGCACTGGGTGACTGTCTGAGACAGAGGGACCTGTTTAATTAGAAAACGGATCTGTTCATTTGATTTGATGTTTTTGATCATTTGGAGGTACTTCTTCTGAATGGAATCCCACTTCTTGTCAATCTTGCCAGTGATAGCCCATGTTTCAGCCCCATAGGTCAGGAGACTGACCACCCAATCATTATATATCCTCAGCTTTGCCTCTTTACTTATTAGGCTGTTTGGTTTGTGAAAGACATTCCAAATGAGGTGCCCCAACGCTGAAGATGCGTTTGCAGTGCAGGCTTCACATTCTTTCTTGATCCTGCTCATGTTATCAACAAGAAAGCCAAGGTATGTGAAATCACTGACAATGTCAACTGGTTGTTGATCTATTAAGATGCTAGAGTCCACAATGTGTTCAAAATTGCTGACCAGAAGAATGTCTAAACTTCATGTCTGGTCAAGCACATAGTCTATGATAGCAGTGAAAAGTTCTGGGGCGGCAATGGATCCTTGCTGAACACCTGACATAATCTGGAGGAAGCTGGTTCTTTTCCCATTTACAATAATGCAGTTTGAGGAGTCATCATATAGAAGACAGACCATTCAACAGAGCTTGCCAGGGAGACCTGTAAGTTTTCAAGAGTAGCCAAAGCAATTCCCTGTGAACAGAGTCCACAAATGCAATGTGAACAGCACACTTGAATTTGTGTGCCTTCTGAATAAGCTGGCCCACTGTGAAGATTTGCTCTCTCATGGACAACTGGGAGTGAAGCCAGCTTGTTGTGGTCTTCTCTGACTCCTCAAGATAGCAACAACTTGGACCAACAAGACCGAAGCAAAAACTTTCTTGGGGACAGAGAGAATAGTTAGGCCACATTGCAAACCTGGTACAATTTGCTTGATCCTACTGTGGTGATACCAGGGTAAATTTGACACCGTTCTTTGTAGGCCGTTTGTGATGATAGTTTAGTGCTATGGACACTCTAATGATCTGGGGGTTCATTAAATAACAAACCAGTGAATGAGAAAGGAATAAAACTTTAATAAAACAAACTGAAGAGCTTCTATAATGAGCAGCTGCATACAGCCTGCGGTGTTCCCAACCTCCGCCTCCAGGGCACATCTCCAAATGCCCAGACTCACAACACTGTCCCTTATGAGGGAGTGTCTCCAAATCACAGGCTTTCATAAACATATCTCTACGTCTTCCCTCTTGAAAAACAAATTAACTCTGATATACATATATATAAACAGTTAACTAGCTAATAACACACATTAAATTCTCAACCCATCTAATACATTTCCATAAACCCAATGTGTTAACTACCTAGAGAGGAGAAGTTACCAGCACATCACTCACAAATGAGTCTTTACCACTCACTTTCCCCAAATACCCCTTCTCCAGGCAGGTTAGCAAATTTCTATGAGTCTTTCAAGATGTTTAATGTCCTACTCTGATCTTCTCAGTCTCAGCCTTTCATTAGAGTCTGAGTTGTTCTCTTGTTCCTTGATAGTTTCTCCTTTGTGCGTTGATGATGGAAGTTGCAACACATCCATTTTTGGCTCCCCCCCACCTTAAGTTAGTCAAGATATTATTGTGCTCATCAAATACATGCAAAAGTCTTGGTGCCTCTGTGCCTGGTGCTCCATGTACTTCTCTGGTGCCTCCCTTTGCCTCTGCTTTCAGTTGCAAACACAGGAGTTAACTTCAAAATGTCTGCAGTTTCTTTCTCATTCAGCTCTTCTGACACCATGCAATGATCTTGGGGTTCATTAAATAACAAGCCAGTGAATGAGAAAGGAATAAAACTTTACTAAAACAATCTGGAGAGCACCTGTAGTGAGCTGCTGCACACAGTCATGCTGTGTTCCCAACGCACGCCTTCATAGCACGTCTCCAAATTCCTACACTCACAACACTGTTCCTTATGAAGGAGCATCTCCAAAGCACAATCTTTCATAGAATCATAGAATATCAGGGTTGGAAGGGATCTCAGGAGGTCATCTAGTCTAAACCCCTGCTCAAAGCAGGACCAATCCCCAACTAAATCATCCCAGCCAGGGTTTTGTCAAGTCTGACCTTAAAAACCTCTAAGGAAGGAGATTCCACCAACTCCCTAGGTAACCCATTCAAGTGCCTCACGAACATATCTCTACAGACACCAGTCCGTTAAGCACAGAAGTGGGATAAACTGTTGATTTGACAACTCCCTGAGCAGCCAGCTCTGATATTATCTTTTGGTCAATATTTTGCTTGGGTAAATCTGAACAAGGCGAAAGGAGATACTGTTAATAGAGCGGGGTGAATGTTATTTGGCAAACAGTTGATTAGCTGAATTTTGCTGCTGTTTGTTTAAAAAACTATTATTTGGTCATTCATTTTTTGTATTATCCAAACAATCCATATAATATAGCCCATATTTATGCCTGGTACAACTCCACAGAGTCAGACCAGGCATGAATTTGGCTGCCTACAACTGTAACCCATCTGCCAACTGCCATTGGCAGCAACAAGAGCTGAGTTTGATCAGTTTAGCGGTCCTTTTCTAAAATAAATACAATGATAGCTCGCACCCCCACCCAGAAGCAGATGCCTATTTCTGGCTGGGAAATTAACAGAAAACCTCTCTGGTCATCTTTGCAGGTGTTCCCTCCCCCCCAATGCCAAGCACTCAGAGTCCTTAGGAACACGGAACACAATTATCGTTTTTACATAGGGGAAAAACGAGAAAACAGTCAAGAGAAACATAGAAATACAGGATATCTATTTGCATACAAGAAAGTGAGCAACACAAATCAATGCATCCGGAATTTTGTAAAGCCCCCAGCCCCAGATACTAAATGTACAGTTCTTTGTCTTGCCACCAACCCTGCCCACCAAAAACTCCCCTTATAAGTCAAGTAGTCTAAGTGGCAGTTAAGGGAGTCCAGGGGTGGCGCCCCTCTGCTGGTTTGCTCCAGTCCTCAGAGAATTGAGCACAGCCACCTGGCCAGTTCTGTGTCTTCAGCTCGGTTCCTATCAGCCAGGCACTGTGAAGCTCACTACTGCAGCTCCAGACAGGCCCTTGCTGTGGCTTTAGGTTTGCTCTGCTGCCGCTAGGCCTGTCAGTCCTCACTGTCGATTCACCTCTACGATTGCTCCAGTCCCACAGATTCTTCCACACAGGACACAATACCAAACAGGACCATTAGGAAGAATTCCTAGGACATTGTCCCCTTATCCAGAACAGAGCCTTTTCTCCTCTTTGCTGAGCCTGAGTTTTGTTACCCTTTTTCATAAAGTCAGGAAGTATGTCTACACAGCAAAGAAAAACCTGCAGCTGGCCCATTCCAAGCGGCTCCGGCTCCTGGGGCTTGGGTCTGTTTCATTGCTGTGCAGACTTCCAGGCTCGGGCTGGTGGCTGAGATCTGGGACCCTGCCCCCTCTTGGGGTCCTAGAGCACGGGCTTCAGATTGCACCCAGACAGCTACACAACAGTGAAACAACCCCACAGCCCAAGCCTCACAAGCCCGAGTCGACTGGCATGGGCCAGCTGCAGGTGTCTTCTTGCTGTGTAGACATACCTAGGATGGCCCCTCATTGAGGCCATAATCGCACCATTCCTCTGCCCTTTCATGAGTATGCACTGATAATAATCTATTATCTCATTTACTCATTAACACCTAAACAAATTCTAACCAAAACAATGAAAATCAGTAGCTGGAATTATGGGTAAACAATATTGTAACCAATGCAAATGAAGCCGGCCATAGCTGGCTTTTTCCCTTCTCCCCACTAGAGGGAGCTGACTGCTCCATCATTCTGGATCTTCCAGCCCTCGGGCTTTCATAATTAACCGGTTATATTACTGTTTACTGACCAATTCTATTCCAACTGAACCCTCTTGAGGTTCTGCCATTCACTTCGATGGGAGCAAATCCATGGGTAAAAACCCAGTCCCATTGAAGTCAACTATATCAAAGTGCATTAGAAACTGTTAGTGCTCATCAGCAGGGTCCACACAGACAGTCCACAGCAGGTTAGTTCAGGGTAGATTTACAGCCCAGCTTGCTGCAAACTAAGTGCCAGCGTACACAAGCCTTAGGATTCAGACAAGGTGGGTTCAGTTCCCATCTGTGACTGGGAGAAAGTCACTTATTCTGTCTGTAAAATACAGCTAATAATATTTCCTTTCTCCCTCTCTCTCTGTTCTGTTCAGAATCTAAACTCTCCCCAGCGCAAGGACTATGCACGTACAGTATCTAGCACAATGGGACTCCAGTTTTAGTGGGGATCTCCAGAGACTGATTTTTAAAGGCATGTAGATGCCTAACTCTGATAGATTTCAATGGGAATTAGGTACTTAAATACCTTTAAAGATCTGGGTCTAGGCGCCGCTGTCAAAAAAAGGTGCAAGTGAAAAACCAAGAAGCAAAGTTACAAAAGAAAACAGGTGATATGAGTTTATTTGAACTTTTGCTGATATTTCAGCTAAAAAGATAAAAAAAATGCTAAACTTAGGTATGGAGAAAATGATACTCGTCATTACCGAGAGTCAACTCAACTGCTTATCTGTATCAATTTACGCTGCTGCTTTCCATTATGTTCTTGTCTAACTGCCTATGAACCATCAGAAAACGAGTTGAATTAAGGAAGGTTTGTACCACTCTTTGACTGTAATTCTATTTGGCCACACAGCTGAAAATGTGGATTGGGGTTTTATTAAAGCTGGCAAGATTTATACTGATAAATGCACATCTATTTTATGAACAGGTTAAATGTAAAGTAACTGTAGTATTAGAATTATTGAGTTATCTCGGGTGTTCCAAGCTGACAGGCATACCATGTTTCCTCTAAAAAGCAACATTTTAGTAGAACAAATTGGGTAAGTTACTGATGGCATGAACACACAAATGAATGTATTTAGCTGAATGAGATTTGAGTGCATTGGAGGTTCTTTTAAGTCAACCTCCGTGGTTTTTTTTCCCCAAAGAGTGAGTAAAATTACAGGTATCATATTTATAATGGCACATACAATCTTAATGAGCTTGAAATGAAGGCAGCAACATTTCAGAATTTATTCTCTTCTGAATAAGCCAGGAATGTGACAAACACAGTGCTAATTAAGGTTCCAAAGAGGTTTCTTTTGAAAATTCTCTTTCAGTGATAAAAACTTATTGCATTATTAATGAGGCCTTTCTTGTTAAAATCATGGGCAGAAAACCTCTCTTTACTCGGGTTTTAGGTATTGGTGTTTTATTCATGCTCCAATCAAAGTCAGTGGGAATTGGTCAGAGTGGATGCAACCCACTGCTCGGCGTGTGCTATGGGCTCCCAGCAGTGTGACATCCGCAAAGGATGTAAGGCTGCTATAGATGCGGTTACGTATAAAACCAAATCATAACATGCTTTCTAGAGACTAACCTTAACTTACAAAGCATTCCCCTATTTCCGACACGATAGCTTGTCCCAAGTTCTTTTCCCAGCATTTCCAACCAGTTTGACTGAGACCTCTGGTCAGAAGATCAAGTCCACTGGCAGCTTGTCCTCACAGATTGAAGGTTACCTGGGAATTCATCTATACCCCAGATATAGTTTTACCAGTTCATTATCTTACCTCAAAACAGGATGACCCTTGCTGTTGTATTTTCCTCCAGCCTCCATTATCTATTGATTAGCATTTTGCTCAGATTAGAAATGGGCCTTCATTGTGAATGATACAATACTCAATATGCATATGAATGGCCAGAGTTAGATAAGTGACTCTTCCCCGCTGCCTGCTAGGAGTATGTGGATTACCACTGAGTGAGCTGTTTTAACTCACAGACTTAGAGAACATATTTTTAGTATATATACATAAGTCTTCTCATATTTTCTGTACACAAATCCTACAATGATTATGATGACCAGTGTGACACGTGCATTCATTGGACAACACCTTACACAATATCCTTTGGTCAACAGGGGATCCCTGTACCCCTGTGCCCTCTGCCAGTTGGCATTGACGTCCTGGAGTCACATATGAACCCCTATGGCCCAAATAGGGCGTCCGTGAGAAGGCAATGGCATTTTCTTCCCAGTCATTTTATGGCTCCAGAATGGTCTGTTTCTTATGCAGAGCAAATTGTAGGAGCAAGCAGAAAATCCTATGGGATCAGGAGTCCTGGGCCATCCATGTGTAGACTCTGTGCCCCTACACCAACTTGGATCTACTGGAACTACACAGCCAATGGTTTCGGTGGACCTGAAACTCGTTTTGTGGTGAATGGACTACTATTAGCCAGCTCAAGTAATAAAGCCTCTGAGTGCAATTCACTTCCTAAGGATCTTTGCCAGAATGAGATCCACTGGCCCAGCAACCTGCACAGACGTCAAGAAGGGTCGGTGGAGCCCAGGTATTAGAATAGCTGCAGCAGTAGGAAGGGTTGCTGGATTCCATCCCATCACAAAGGCTAGTTACTTAGCCTGAGTGTGATTTCATTTCACGCTCCTGGCCAGGAGTCAGCAGAATAATACCAGGTTCACAAAAGTATGCCGGGAGATCAGAATCCTGCCCAGTAGCTTAACCTATGTATTCCTTATCTAGCTCATTTACCCACATTGTCAGTGTGCGCTCTTAAGGATGGGAGCAGAATTTCATTTGACGAGTTAATCCGGAGATGAGGAATAGGGGCAGAAAGATAAAGTTCTGTATTCACTGCAGAACTAAGTGAATGAAGAGGGTCAGTGTACATAAAGACACCTAAGAAACCCCAGAGCCCTTGTTCAGGATGTGAAATAAGCAAAATCACACACAATCAAGAAACAGGTACTCTGCAATTTATTTATAGAGCAGTATCTGATTTTTAACGATCGAGGTACGTTTCAGACCCACTGTGCAAAATGCAAATGCGAATCTTATTCAGGTGCAGGACAGGGGGACATTCTTCTTCAAAAAACCTGACATCAGTGCATTCAGAAAGACAATATACACTGGCTACTGTATCCACACATTATACCCAGAGAATCAGAACTATACTATAGTCAGCACAGATACATAGCTGACAAACTCAGAGGCATCTCTCACTTTTTGGGGATATGTCTGACGAGTCAACAGGATGTGACATCCATTCAGAAAACATATATACATTAGACAGATAATGGATCTATTACAGATCTTGATGCAATTGATAGGAATCTGGAGATGAAGGGAACGGGAGGGAGTATTCTGTTTCTGAATATACACTTACGAATAGACAGCCAAAGCATAGAAACTGGATTGTAAAATCTGTAGGAAATGGAGTCAGACATTTAGATACACAAACACACACATCCTATAATAAGGACTGAATTGAGCAACATGTATCCAAATGATCACGACTGTCCAGATCCATAAACCCGTGAGCTTTCCAAATCAAACGCATGCACAGAAGCAAAATCTCCATTTTACAAAAGCAGAGCAAATTCCACCTGACATTTTAATGTCAAGGCAGGTCAGTCAGCTTGTAATTGGCTATAATTGGTACTGTGACATTTTTTTACCTGCAGGAAAATGGTACTTACAAAGGTGTGAAATTCTTTCCTGTCTTTGAAAAAACATCAGAGAAATGGTTTCCAATCTGATCTTTACAATTGACAGCCGCAGTGACTGACATAATGGAAAGGCAATTTTTTGATCCATGGTGCCACTAAAAACAAATTCCACTGCATAATAAATTGCAGGCACATGTGTAACTGTTGAGTCTTCTATAGGATCTTTGAAGTCTGCAGGATTGTGTTTAGCCTGTGTGAGTCCTGTATATATAATTTCCCAGCCTGACTCATGCAAAGAACTCTTACCACTCTAGCTCCCTTCTCACTTTAGGCAGATGCGTCTTTCTGAGATGAGTCTTTCAGACAAAGAGTCTTGTGGCACCTTATAGACTAACAGAAGTATTGAAGCATACATCTGACTAAGTGCATATTCACCCATGAAAGCTTATGCTCCAATACTTCTGTTAGTCTATAAGGTGCCACAAGACTCTTTGTCACTTTTTACAGATCCAGACTAACACGGCTACCCCTCTGATACTTATCTTTCAGACAGTCTCCCATAAGTACATCTACTTTCTACATTCTTAGACAACAAGTGGAAAGGGGAGATGCAGGAACATAGTCCCTGGTTGTATTTCTCTAGGCTTTCTTTGATCATATCCTACTTTTGCAACATGATTTCAAGCTTGACTATAACAGGGTTCCACGTCCCTGGGGCCTGCTTGCTGCCCCCAATAAGGCTCAGAAAGGCTTCAGGGTTGTGAAACACCCGTGTCTTTATTTATATAAGGTTCTCCCACCACCAGTGTCTATCTATATACAAGTCTTGCAGGATTAGTCACCTCCTGTACAGGCAGAGGCATCCTTCAGCTAAGAGGTCTCCAGTTCCCTCCCTCCCTCCCTCCCAGCCTGACTTCTCCCTGCCTGCCTGCCTTCTGGCTCCCTCCCAGCCTTTATAGCTCTTGGTTTGTCAGGCCAGCAGGTGTTGCCAGTCCCCAGGCCAGCATCAGGCCTTTTCCATCAGCCCCAATCTGTTTCCCCTGATTGGAGCTGACCGGGCAGGAGCTAATTAGGTGCTTTTGCACAAGCAGCCTGCTACATAGACACTGTAGCTATTTTAAGATTTAAAGAATAAATGTCATGCAAATAATATGGATGCAGTGTAGCTGTAGCTGTGAAAATAATACGAATTACGAAAACAATAGACAGAGCAAACTATACTCCTGGGAAGTTCCCAGGAGCTCCCGTTTTAATAGTTTATATTCAGGAAAGAAAGATTGCCTTTGCACCCCACATAATTTCCTTTGTAATAGGATGGCACATGGGTTTGTAACCTGCTGCACCATTCCGATGAATAGAACGGACTATTAGCATGCAAGTTGGTATCATAACAGACTGCCTCATTGTCTCTGTTAAAACAGATACAGACCGTGTTGCTATGAATGCTCTGGACTTTAAGATTACGTCGGAGAACCCTACCACCACAAACGGCACTAAGTAGCCGCTCCTTTGTTGGTCACTCAGATGGGAGTTATAAAGATACCCAAAGAAAGGGACAATGTTTGAATGGGCCCTGGAGAGAACCTCACCTCTCAGAACACAGTCAGGCTCAAGTCACATTGAGTGGGAGGTTGTGGGGAAAGATTTCACTGCTCCCACTAGTTCGCTGCTGTATCCATTCTGTGGATAAACGGTGTACTTCAGTCTCTATGGCAGTCAATCCTGTACCCTTCACTATGACTACACACATACACACCCAGTATAGTAGACCTGAGAAATAAAGGAAGGAATCATATCTTCTTCAAGTGTGCTGGAAAAATCCCTTGAGCGGCGATTCATAGATATAGCTCTTTATACCACAACAGTGCAAGTACTTTTGAATGAACATATATAAATGTTGTCATTGGGGGGGGTTTCTTTTTCCTTTTAAAAGGAAAAATATATAAGTGGAATGCAGCAGCCTCAGGGCACTGATGCAGAATTTTGAAGTTCTCTTTAAACAGACTTATTAATTCCAAGCAGGGCCGGCTCCAGCATTTCTGCTGCCCCAGCGGCAATTGGAAAAAAAAAAAAAAGCTGCGATCGGCGGCGGCAGTTCAGCGGCAGGTCCTTCGCTCCTAGAGGGAGTGAGGGACCTGCCGCCCCCGAATTGCCGCAGGTGCCGCCCCTCTCCCTTGGCCACCCAAAGCACCTGCTTGTTAACCTGGTGCCTGGAGCCGGCCCTGATTCCAAGGACACAGATACAGAATAAATACGCAGGCCAGGATTGTCAACTTAAAGATAGGAGCACTTGTGGCACCTTAGAGACTAACAAATTTATTAGAGCATAAGCTTTCGTGGGCTACAGTGGGCTGTAGCCCACGAAAGCTTATGCTCTAATAAATTTGTTAGTCTCTAAGGTGCCACAAGTGCTCCTGTTCTTTTTGGGGATACAGACTAACACGGCTGCTACTCTGAAACTTAAAGATAAACTCCTAAATCCTTATATAGACTCCTTATATAAGAGACCTGATTTTTCAAAAGTGCTGAGCATCCATTGATTACTTACTTTTCCCACCCCCACTGTGACAATCGTTAATCTGTGCTTATCTTTCTTTCTATCTTCCTTTCCCCCCACAGATGTAACCATACCACAACTACAGGATAGTAAGATGTATTTAATTCTTGGGGGGAGACGATAATTCCATTCTGACAACTGACTCAGAGAAGTATGTTCTATTATGGTCAGTAGATGGCGCTGTTAATTTACACTCATCCCAGGCACTTCTACGAGCAAGATCAATTTAGAATGTCAAAACACGTCCAAATCTCCAATAGATTACTAAAAGGAATGGCTAATCTTCAACAACTATAGACAAGATACAGTAGTGGAGCTATCTGGGGAGACAAGAGTTGAGGGCATTGTAAAAACAATCTGCATTTTTAACGTCTCCACTGGTTTCTAAACAGGTACACATTTTTTAAAAGGCCCAGGAACCACAACAAAAAATCCCCTGGTTAATTTGGATTTTGATCATAGGAAAGGTCTGAGTCAAAGTTTGAATCCTAGGTGGGATGGTTTGATTCTCAAATAACGCCCAAGAGTCGACAGTGTGTTTGTGCCTGCGATGGGAGGATAAATGGAACATAAATTGTCTCATTAAATTGTTATTGTCCTTAAAGTCTTGCAGCCCAGGAGATCAGCCTCTGGGGCCGCTTCTTCAAAATAGTGAAAAAGTGAACGTCAGGAACATCAGAGTTACTCAAATTACGATCTGAATGAAACAGCCATTTCTCTTCTTTGGCTGGTTGACGGCAGATTAGATGGAGGAAGGAGGTGCTGGCCATCTAAGGATCTTTTGACAATGTAGGGGTGTGAATGCGTAGATGCAACTGCATTCCCCAGCCCTCTCCTCCTTCCTGCTCGCATCCTTTCTGCACCAGGCCTACAGATGTACTTACTCGCTTCTGGCTCCCTCCTCCCCAGGTTTCTTTAGGCTGGGTTGTGTCTAACCCCAATGCAGGGGAGGAGCAAGGTGTAAGGTATCCCCCATTAACACACACATCCTGTTTGGGCTACCTGGGTCACACCTCTGTGCGCTCAGGGGATACCCAGCCAGTGCTCTGTACCAGAAGCCAGTGGGCAGGGAAAAGGCAGCGGAGTATGGCACATTCAATAAAAAGGTGCTGCAAATTATGTCTCCCAGCACAACAGGTGAGCACAATGCCCCCATGGGTATATCTGTGCACCACCCCTTGCTAGGGGCAGTGTGTCACTAGCATAGTCTAGCTTTCTTTGTGGCTGCATCACCGTATTCATCCGAGCATGTTGACAAAAATCTAGCACAACAGGTGAGCACAATGCCCCCATGGGTATATCTGTGCACCACCCCTTGCTAGGGGCAGTGTGTCACTAGCATGGTCTAGCTTTCTTTGTGGCTGCATCACCGTATTCATCGGAGTGTGTTGACCATTGCATCCTACATGCTCAGAACTCCTTGTGAAGTCAAGGGGCTCATTAACTTGTGGTGTTGTCTGGGTGAGAACTGAGCAAAAATCAAGTAAAGATGCCAGGATTCAGCACAGTGGGGGCTCAGTATCTCTCAGGAGTTGATCCTAGAAGTCTTAGCACTATGGTACCCTGCAACTTAAACCTGTATTGCTTGAGAGTCAATGTAGTCCAACACACTGGGGCTCAGGAAACCTGCATTTTATTCCTGGATTTACCGTTGCACTACAGTTCTCTCAGCTGAAAGAAGGGTACCGTAACATGGGTGGACAACGGAAGCGTTATAAGGACTTGCTGAAGGACAACCTAAAAAAATGTAATATTGACAATGATACCTGGGAGACACTTGCCCAGGATCGCTTAAAATGGAGTGAAGTCCTACGTGATGGTCCCCTGCATTTTGTACTTGCTCGCCGACAAGCTGAAGAGGACAAGAGGCGCAGGAGGAAGGAGAGACTGGTCTCCAGTCATGGTCAACAGCCTCCTGCTGAGCCTGAAAACATCTGCCCTCATTGTAATAGAACTTGTGGTTCAAGGACTGGCCTTATTAGCCACCTGAGGACCCATAACTCCCATGGAAGATGATCATACTCGGTAACAAGTGATCATCATCATCACTGTATGACCTTGGACAATCACTTCACCTCCTTTCCCCTCCCCACCCCCATCTTTTGTCTGTCTGCTCTGTACACAGTAAGCTCTCTGGCGCTAGGACTGTCTCTTCCTAGCAGCACCAAGCACAACGGGGCCCTGATCTGACTGGGTCATATAGGTGCTCCTGTCATCTAAATGATAACAGGACTGAGAAGTGGGATGAATCCAGTGGACAAATTATGGGGTCTGCAGATTAGTGTGCTAGGAATTAATTAAGCCAGTGGATTCCCCCATACCTAAACATACAAGGAACTATATTATTCACTTTAAGGATCCTTGATCCTCCTTCATCCAAAATTTATAATGCTGGAGTGAAGAGCATTTCACGATAGCTCGTATCGTGCAGGAGCAAAAAAACCCCAAGTTTCTTATAACCAGGGGAAAAAAAGCTCTTTCATTGTGAAATGCTGTAAAAGTTTTTGTGCTATTTTTGGTGAAGGCTACAAACCACCGCTGGAACAAAGGATAGGGAAGTGTGTGTGTGGGGGGGAATAATAAGCTATCAAGTGGCTTTAATAAGATGTGAAAATATTGGCATGGTAAAGGCATTAACGAAATAGAAGATGGCCAATGCATGATGGATGATGAATGCTGTGTTGGTAATAATAACTAATTCTGAAATCTTACTGTGAGGGAAAAATGCTTTTCTTAAAAAAGACAGGGGGAAAAAAACCTCTTTCTTTACAAGAGACATGGTTAAAAAAATGCTTTAAGCAGTAGGAGGAAAGTGGCACTCACACAAAGCCATGCCGCTGTGTGTAAAAATACCAAATGTCTGTATTTTTCAGTCTTCTAATTCCCTGACACATTTTCCCACTTCTTCTTGCACTGTTATTGCAGAAGAGGCCCCATGACACTCCTGTATTGCCGTGACATCTGCCAGAAGAGGGGAAGTGGAACAAGCCTTGATCTCCCGCTACATGTGTCAAATGCCTGCTGTTCATTCAGGAGTGTGCACTTGACTCCAGTATGGGAGGACAAATCATCCTGTTTTACTTTCCTCTCCTAGGAGCGATTGCCCTCATCAGAGTTGCAGTGGCTGGCTTCAAGATTAGGCTGACTTGTGGGTCCATTTTTCTTTGAATCGGGTCAGGTCAGGGTTGAAACTTTCAAGAGCAGAAGGTAGTGTGCGGAAGGTGAATACATGACAGTGGAATGCATTAACGCTTTGGGTTAGCACACAGCCCCGAATACTTTATTGACCAATCATTCCTACCTCAAGAGGCTGAATTACATTTCACTATTGTGGGTTGATTGAAGATTGATTTAATAAAGCAGCTACATCATTGAAGGGACCAGATTATTTTCTTGCAGTCTTCAGAGAAAGACTTCACTGAAATGCCAAAGAATGAGTGGGAAAAAAAAAAGACATTTGCATGTTAAGATTCGCATCCGATCTTCCTCCCTATCAGCACTTTCTAGCATGGCATAGTTAGTAATCTTTTCTTCTTGGGCTATATAATTACTCAGCAATAAACATGGCATAGCTATCTATCTGCGGTCACACACAAAACCACAGCTGGCAGCTAACAATGTACAATGAATGCCGAATTGAGAAGACAGTTCATGACCTTTAATTCCACAAGAAAAAGTCTCAACCCAGTGAGTTAACTGAGAAGTTGGGCAGGAAAGAGACAACCCTTTTGTGATCAATTTGAAACCAGAACCGGAGGTGCAGGATAGTTTAGTGGGTCCAGCATTGAGTGGTTTAGGAATCAGAAGAGATGGTTTGGACCCTAGCACTAGTGCAAATTTCTTGTTTTCTTTCTAGGAGCCTCTCAGGTGCTCATCTGTAAAATGGGGATAATAGCACTGCCCGGCCTCAGAGGGGAGTTGGGAAAATAAATCCATTAATGGTAGCGTGGTGCTTAGATACTATGGTGACAGGGTTCATATATATGCAGAGAGAGAGATTTTAGTGTTGTCACTAAAACATGCTATGGTCACAGTGGACGAGAAGCTGGATATGAGTCAGCAGTGTGCCCTGCTTGCCAAGAAGGCTAATGGTATATTGGGCTGCATGAGTAGAAGCATTGCCAGCAGATTGGTGGAAGTGATCATTCCCCTCTCTTCGGCACTGGTGAGGCCACATCTGGAGTACTGTGTCCAGTTTTGGGCCCCACACTACAAGAAAGATGTGGAAAAATTGGAAAGAGTTCAATGGAGGGCAACAAAAATGATTAGGGGGCTGGAGCACATGACTTATGAGGAGAGGCTGAGGGAACTGGGCTTATTTAGTCTGCAGAAGAGAAGAGTGAGGGGGGATTTGATAGCAGCCTTCAACTACCTGAAGGGGGGTTCCAAAGAGGATGGAGCTCGGCTGTTCTCAGTGGTGGCAGATGACAGAACAAGAAGCAATGGTCTCAAGTTGCAGTGGGGGAGGTCTAGGTTGGATATTAGGAAAAACTATTTCACTAGGAAGGTGGTGAAGCACTGGAATGGGTTACCTAGGGAGGTGGTAGAATCTCCATCCTTAGAGGTTTTTAAGGCCTGGCTTGACAAAGCCCTGTCTGGGGTGATTTAGTTGGGGGCTGGTCCTGCTTTGAGCATCTTTGAGACCTCCTGAGGTCTCTTCCAACCCTAATCTTCTATGATTCACTTAGGACATCACATCAACAACAAAGACGAGACTCAGATATTCCTACTCCAAAAGCACACGCTTCTACCATGTGAGGCGAAGAAGAATTTCCTCTTCTCAGTATAGGGCTTATGAGAAACACAGTTAAATATTTTGAATTTCTTCAGTTGGGGGCAGTGAACACAGGCGCCGGCTCATTATACTCTGTGCCCACAAGAACATTTAACAATACTCCATCCACTAGAGTGAACTTTCATATACATATAAACAGACATTTCATCTTTCTCCTCTGCAAGAACAGTGAGTATCTACATGGGGAACAAATATTTAATAATGGGCTTGTCAATCTAGCAGAGAAAGGTATAATATGATCCAGTGGCTGGAAGCTGAGGTAGACAAATTCAGACTGGAAATAAATTGTTTATTTTTAACAGTGAGAGTAATTAATCATTGAAACAATATATAAAGGGTCAGGGTGGATTCTCCAGCTCTGACAATTTTTAAATCAAGATTGGATGTTTTTCTAAACGATCTGCTCTAGGATTTGGGGGACGTTCTCTGGCCTGTGTTATACAGGAGGTCACGCTACAGGATCACAATGTCCCCTTCTGGCCTTGGAATCTACCACTTCATGAATTTTCTCCTGGAAATAATGTTTTAGAATTCTAGTATCTGTGCAAGGTGCGACCCAGCTCACCCCCTGGGGAGAGGACAAGAGAGAGAATGAGCCATACATGACAGATCACATCACTACATGCAGATACTGTGGTGATGAGGGTGGTATAAGGACCTGTATACAATAAAATAGACCTCGAGACACCGTACCCTCAGAATAGAAAGAAGCGACAGTTCACTAGCCCAATGTACCTTAACTACAATCTTTTGGTTTCCACCTATTAAAATCCACCAGGGCAGGGGGACATTGTTTCTATGCTTTGCTTTTGGCACAGCTCTTAATCCATTATATAGGTATGGAGTTAGGGCTTCTGGGGGTTATAATTAAATAGCGGACATACACCATTGTGCTTGGCCAGTAGCCAGACAGTCAATGCAGAGTAATTACCAGTAATATCAATATGAATTGCAGCAATATTTTTTATCCAAGGATCTCAGAGCACTTTGTATCTACTCCATTAGCTAACTAAGCCTCACTCTCCATAGTGCTATGAAATAGGAATTGCTTTAAGCAATAGTGACTTGTAGCCAGCTCTGGGCAGGATGAAGCAGCTAAATGATAGTATGCAGTAACACGGCAAAGATCCCTGAAGGGAAGAAGAGTCTCCGTCCAGCTGCAACTGCAGAGGGGATTTAGATAAGCGGAATGTAATTAGCAGAACTGGAATTGGCCAGCCCACATCCCTACTCTGTATACACTGCCATGGGAGAGACAACACACACAAGACTTGCATTTGACATGTCATTATGAAGGCATAACCCTCCAACAGCACAGAAACACCACAGTGAAGCATTGATTCTGCCTGGACTCTGAGAGATGAAGGTTACAGGCCACACCACATCTAGGTTTTCCTTGGAAGTCTCCCAGTTAAGTGCTGGGTCAGTCCAGCTCGAGTTTGCTTGAAAGAGAGAAGACCAGGCCAGACACAAGTTGGTACAGCTGTAGTGATATATTGCTATTGCCCTAATGCATACCTTTGTTAACAAGCACTAAAGCAAGCCCCATTTTTGTGCACACATCCTATCCTCTGTTGATATGGGGACTGATAGTCTCTTTCCAAAGTTATGTGCAGGGTTTTAGATTCCCATTGCCTTTAATGGGGTGGGAGGCCACATGAAGTCTAGGAATCATGTTAAAGATGCGATTTCTAGCTGTGGGGTAAGTGAAGGGCAGTGTTTTGGCATTAGCATTGAAAGCCCTTGATGTTTTAGTGGTTTAAATATTCTCAGCTGATTCTACTTTAGAACAAAATGATTTAATGGATTTCTTTATATTTATAAATGATTGTTCATATTTTGGGAGGATTTTCTGAGCGTGGAACATCTATGTAGGATTAAGGGATTATTAGTGCAGGGACAGATGTAATGGCTTTGTTCACCAGTCAGGAATGGCCCAGACTGTCCAGGCAATGACCTCAATCCTGGCGTGGAGCGCTCCCCGTCTGCAGAGGGAGTTTGATTCTATCTAGGTGTTTGCTGACAGTAAGAATCTTTATGATTTCTTCTCCTTTCTAATATTCTGGATGCTACCAAACTCTGGCCCTGATTCAGACACACACTTAAGCACATGCTTAAACTGAAGCATGTAAATAGTCCCATTGATCCCTCTCTGGGAACAGCTGCAATACATTGATCCCCTGTATTGCAGCTGTTCCCAAACCCCGCCATTGCTGCCTCTACATCATCTCTCAAGTTCCAGCCTTTCTTCTCCATCCCTATGGCCAAAATCCTTCTCTAAATCCTGGTCACCTCTCACTTTGACTACTACAACCTCCTCTTCACTGGCCTCCTGGCATCTTGCCCTGATAATAGAGAAACAGAGTTGGGAAGCCCAGGTGATTGGTAACTGTATGTTTGTCTCTGATGCGTGCTGTAACAGATTGGGAGTATGTCTGGGTCAAACTGTGAACTCCATTTGGATGGGAACTTTCCTTGTAACCCACACTTTGCATTGTAACCTCCGTGTTGGATTAAGACATCCAGAGCAGGTTGCAAACCAGCCTAATCTTGACTATGTCAGTCTGCTTTATCCACTGTTCTGTTCTTGTTACGGGTGTGGGGCACCTCAGAGAAGACTTTCAATGAGATAGCCCTCAAGGGCCACCGGCTGTGATCATCTCTGAACTACTGGCCCAGCCACAAGAACAATGAACTCTCTACAGAGAAGGCTTGCAGGGGGAAGGGGCTACAGTTCCTTAGCTTGGGCAGAGGGCAAAGGTGGGCAAGACACTCTTTTAAAAAGGGAGCTGCTTCTCGAAGCAGGAGACCAGATCAATGCCACATGCAGAAGACCAGGCCAAGAGGGCAGGTTGGGTGGCCTAGTGGGAGGATGCTTAACAAATCTCAGACTCACAGGAGGGGTGAGATGAGACCGGGGTGGGGAGCCAGAGGGGATGTGTTCAGGATTTTGTTTTTCAAAGAGATGTACCTTTCTAATGTGCTTTAAGAGTAAAGTGCCTGTGGTTGCTAAGCCTGCATTCCTTACATTCTTGCTTTGTTGCTCCTGAAGGGGTTAACTAGAAACCAGAGTTCGGACTGCTTGGTGGACTCTGGGGGGAACATATATAAGCAACTGGGACTCCGGAGGGCAGTGGCACTAGTTCCAGGGTGCGCTATAGGGTCCCATTGCCCAAGAGGGGTTTCAGACACAGGGTCTAAACCTGGGAGTGTACCTAAGGTTATGCCTAAACTGCAGCTGGGAGAGAGACTCCCAGCATGGGCAGACAGACTTGCACTAGCAGGGCTTGGACTAACACACTAAATATAGCAGTGTGGACATTGTGACTTAGGCAGCAGCTTGGGCTCTGAAGCCCACTTGCCCCTCCTGGGTTTAAGTTTCCATCAGAGCCTCAGTGTCCATGCTGCTCTTTTTAGTGTGCTGGCTTGAGCCCCGGTAGGGCGAGTCTGTGTATTTGGGCTGGGACGCTCAGTCCCAGCTGCAGTGTGGATGTACCCCAAGAGATCCAGAGCTAGCAACCGTGATCAGTTACTATACAAACCCATGGGGTTCAGACGATCCAGAAGTTGGGTCCATTCAGAAACTGGTGTCCATCCAGACAGGGGGACTGTATTGGGCGTGACACATCTAGTTTGCAGTAATTTATTCAATTTGCAGGGTGCACCACTTGCAAAAACACATAGGTCCTGATCCAGCAACGCACTTAACAATGAACATGTGACATCACAAACTAACTTCAGTGTTTCTTCTGACAGCAACACAGGTGTTCTGGGCCTCAGGGCATTGTCCCTGTGTATCCTAGAGGAACATTCAGGGCTCTTACCTATCAGAGGAAAGCTAATAGCCTTATACTTGGGCAAGGATGAAAGAAAATGAGCATCTGCAACCAACAGAATGAATGTGTTGGCAACTTTAATAAGAGAAAGCGGTTTTCTACTCTCCCGTTATCCCATTGCAGGGTCCCTTTGCAACAACATGTTGGAACCATGTATTCCAATTAGCCATCTCATTAACACTGTGAAAAGCACAGCAGCGTCTCAGGGCAGAACATGTCGAATAACCAGTCCCAAGGTGTGAGGAGGGTAGCGGTGAGCTCTAAGAGGATCCCCAGATGGAAATGAGGAACACCAGTCTGATGCAGCACAGCACATACTGACGGCTCATGGACTGCTTAAAGTTCAGCAGGTGCTTTGCTGGACTGAGGCCTCAGTATGGACACTGGGCCAGGTTTACAGAGGTATATAGGCACCTAAGGATGCACCTAAGGGGGGTTTACCACATTGCCAGAGGAGATCATGTTGTTAAGTGCAGTGGAACATTGTTGGGCTCCAGCAAGGCCTACAGATTAGGCACCTAACTCCCACTGAAAGTCTGTGGGAGTTGGGGAAGGGGGGGTTGTCCTGCAGGCACTCCTGAAAGTCCCACAAGGCCCCTAACTGCCTCTGTAGGCACACAAAGCCCTTTGTAAACCTGGCCCAAATCCCTGCAGGATCCACTCAGAGGGGCCCCAATTGATCCCCTGTCATTCTGCGGTCCCTCTGCACAGGCCGGAGCTCAGCAGGGTTAAAAAGGATGCAGAGGCAAAGGCAGGTCCGGCGCTGGCAAGCATCCATGTGACTCAGGTGTCTGGAGCAAGGCTGCTGGTGCGACACAGTTCTGCAGCTGCACAAAACCCCAGTGTTGCACTTCCAGTAGCCCCAGAAATCCGACATGTGGAAGGAAAACTCCTGTACCAGAGCACCAGGAATAGAACGTGTTTCAAAGGGGTTTTGAACAAAAGGTGTGTTTATGCTGTCTCTGATCTGTTGGAGGCTATCACTGCAAGTGTTGTGAAATGGTCATCGAGGGGTTAACTGGATTACTCAGAGTATTATGGGTTGAAGCCATACTCCACCCCTTGCTGTTTAGTTAATGGGAGTTCCCTCCACCCCCCATGCTCACTCTGTTTGTTCTGTAGTTGAATAAAGCAGCAGGTTCTCAGCCTGCGGTCCACTAAGCAGCACGTGTTTCTTGTGCAGTGAGCGGTCGCCTTACGAAAGAAGACTCCTTACCAGGCCAGACCTCAATGGTTGCAAATCTTGTAGCTCCATTGACTTCAGTGGAGGGACACTGATTTACAGAAGCCCCACATATCCAGGCAATCAATATTTTAACACCAGGTTCGGTTGGCTAAGTTACCGTCGAACCAGGCAGAAGCAGTGACTGTTTCCCCCCCAATATTATTCCCAGCTTTGTGCTATGTGAAACGATTGTGCCCCATGGAACAATCTTGGGCTGGCAGAGGGTAGCCTAATAGATCTTTTCCTACATTAACTTCTTAGCAGCCCATGAAAGGAGCTGGATAATGAATCTGGGAGAAAGGCTAAAGATGCAAGAATTTTTCCTTCTGTTTTGGCCTGTCCCCCATTCCCTGTCCTCCAGCTCCCCTCCCCACTGGCAGTTAGACACCCTTGGAAATGTTTATCATGTAAGGAGCATTGTGTAAAGGGACAGCAATGAAAAGAACAGTCAGCAGCTGCGTTGAACGCTGATGCAATTTCCTGCTTTTTGAATTCCTCGAAGACATCAGTTTTGCAAAGGAGGAAGGCCAATTTGCTATGCAAAGCGAGGATGGCTTCCCTGAAAAAATAAAAAGCAAATCTGATTCCTTGGATCCTGCTACATCAATGATTAATTCTTCTGAGCTGACATTAGCTTCCTGGGGCATTGGCCTGATAGTCCGGAAGTCTGCGTAACGCACCCATGGCTGCACCCATAGTGGGCTGCTCCTTTGCATGCATTCTGTATTGGGGATGCAACTCAGGATCTTGGGCCCCCAAAATACAGGCTTCCAATATCAGGACAGTTATCAAGTTATTATCTGGGGGGGTGAATAAAGAAATGGGATCCTTACTTAAACAGTCAACTCTTTGGGGGAGGGACCACCTTTTGTTACGTGTTTGTACAGCCCCTGATATAGCTGAGCCGTGATCAGAGCCCCTTGGTGCTACTACAATACAAATAACAAATAATAACAATAGTAATAGTATAATGTCAGTAGAGAAGTGACTAACGCCAATACCTGTGTTAAGCGGCTAAGCATGGCCCTTGTGAATTACATGTTTTCCAGAAGCCTGAGCAGACTCAGTCTGAGCCGAGTGCTTGTTGGCTTAGCAAGAAGCACTGTGCCTTCCTTCCTGCCAAACCTGGCTCCTGTGTGCTTAATAAATGTTACACCTACTACTTGTTGGAGTATTAGTACTTATCCAGGCCTGCCGCTCTGTCCAGTAGAGGGTGGTGGTTCCCACAGCAACACCTCTCTAGTGTGGAAACAGCTATACTGGAATAAATGTCCTTATATGGGATAGCTTAATCCCATAGGGAAAGGGTAATAAACTGTATCAGTATAAGCCATCTTTATACCAGTATAACTGTGTCCACACTAGGGGTTGTACCAGTCTAGCTATTTCAGTGAAAACAACAACAACAAAAATCACACTGCTAACTGATACAAAAATTCTGACTGTAAACGGGTGGCAAACGGGGCTCACCATGCACTGCCCAAGACTAAACTGAATGGCGACTTCATATGGAGGAAAGTGGAGTCTCTCTTCCATATGAATTGAGTGCTAAATATAAAATGTTGTGGCAAGGGGATACTTTTATCTGCATGAATCAGCCTCAGGAATAATACTCCAAGTTTTGCGACGCCATTCTTAGGAGCCTTGCAAGGTTGCAGCCTTGAGACTACAAACTGTTGTAATGAGTCTTTAAAGAACACTGACTGTCGCGCAGGAAAAGGTCAATGCAGCTCACCACACGACTTCCGTTTAGAGCCACATGGAGGCTTTCGATGAGGTGATGCCAGTTTTTACTATTGTCAAAGATTCGAGGAAAAGAAATAACCCCTTGACATTAGAAATCAGGATTTCCCACAAGCAACCTCCCAGGTGCACTGTGCAAACATGAATAACAGGGCCATGTTGTTCCGTAGTACAAAGGCTCTCTGTTCATAAACAGGCTGCCATGGCTCTCTGTCAGACTTTGCAGATGGGCTCTCTTCCTCGGTCCTTCCTGCCGTGGTGGAGGGGGTATTGTGATGTGGGTGCTGTTGTCAGATGCCTCCGGTGTGGTGCTCTGCTCTGTTCAATGTTGATAACAGTCGGCTGCGTGCGTGTTCCCTCTGCGTGCTGCCCTGGCTCTGCAGATTGGTGGCACAGCAGACCCCGAGAGAACCCCCAATGACCACAGACTCCGATAAGGTACGAAGGCACCCGGCCAGGTTTATTGTCAAATGAAGCACAGTAATAGTTTCCAGCAGACTCTACAGGACATACTATGAATATGTGCCTCCTGACAATGGCCTGGCTCAGTCAGTGGCGGGACACTCCACTGCCCCCTAGGCTGGACAAAAACACTGCCCCAGGGATGTATTCTTATACAGAGGTACAAACAAGTTACACATCACTCCTGATGTATTGAGGTGCAATCCCTCCACGTAACAAGGTACAACCCCTCTACGCAGTAAGGTGCCGCCTCTCACCTTGTACATGTTGGTTTGAACAAAACAACTCTATCCATCATATTACCCTTTTGCCCATCTTTAGGATGGGTCAGCCTGGTCCTTGTTATCTGTGCAAGTATCCAAGTGTTCTGATACCTTTTAGGGATGTGTATTTTTGCAACATCAGCCCTTTCCTTGCCAGCTTCTGTGAGCAGGGCCTGCCTCTGGCTCACAGTTTAACTTTGCTTTATGTTAGCAAAATCTTGACCATTACTTTAGTTCAGGCCTTAGGCCTCATACCGGGCCTCTGATACAAGGGTTTATGTTTCAGGACCTCATCTTACAACAGATGCCACTGGGGATTAGACTGAGATGGCTGGACGGTAACAGCTTTTGGTTCCTATGAAACTAGCCTGGATTTGAACCAAAATTAGAGCTGGCCTAGTATTCCTGATCCACCTGCCTCCTCTCCAACTTCTATAGCCATTGTGATCCCTGATGCCAGTCCCAGGAAGGAAAACTGCCCTAAAAATCACAGGATGGCCTCTTTACTAAATAGTATGGGTCGTAATCATGAAAGGAATGAAGGAGAGAAAGGTCCCTTTTAGTACTTTAGGCTGGGATTTCCAAATGAGACTAAGGCAGGGAGCCTTTGAACCTCCCTGCCTTAATAAATGCATGGCTTTCCTATTCATCAGTGTTTGGAATTTGGTTGTTGTCTGCAATAGGCAATAATGCCCTGGAGTCAGTAGATGGCACTGTTGGCTTCGACTTTTAGCACAGCCACACCTGCTGTGCTTTTATAAGGAAGTGGGTCAAGAAGGAAGCGCTTGGTTACAGCAGCCTTTGGCTGCCTCTGTCTGTTTTAGGAGACTGAGCCTAAAGAAGAACTCCGTTTAGGGGCAGATTTTCAGGGAGGCTGAGCACCCACACCTCTCTTTGACTTTAGCTAGAGCTCAAGTGTAAAAATCAGACCCCTGGATTTCTGGCTGTGCCTGTTAACTGCTCATCAGGACAAACACTTAAGTTGTAGTGATAATCAGGGCCAGTTCCAGGGCTTTGGCCGCCCCAAGCAGCCAAACAAAAAACAAACAAACAAAGCCGCGATCGCGATCTGTGGCGGCAATTCGGCGGGAGGGCCTTCGCTCCGAGCAGGAGTGAGGGACCGTCCGCCGATTGCCGCCGAACAGCTGGACGTGCCGCCCCTCTCCGAAGTGGCCGCCCCACGCACCTGCTTGGTAAGCTGGTGCCTGGAGCCGGCCCTGGTGATAATTAGTGAATTTCATGATGTATAGAAATCTGGCACATCACAGCTATAGAACTGTACCTTCTGGGCACAGCTTTTGGATGGGGTCAGTGGGAGTTATCCTATTCCTCCCAGGGTTCTGGCTGCTTTACGTATTGGTACAATCTGCCACCCACCCCTTTCTAGAAAAGACAGCCCCCAGAGAAGTATATTTTAGCAAAGCAATGTTCAGTTTTCCTGCTCTGTCCCTCCAAACATGCCATGTCAGTCCAGGATTCAATTTAATGGAATCAAAGCTTATGGCACTGTTTTTCTTCCCAAATATCCCTCGGTTTTTATGATGTCTAATACAATCAGTGGCTAGATATTTACAAGTAACACTGGGGTTTAACGTAGACATTCAGATTACTGTAAAGCAAATCAAACTCAGATGGTTTTGGCAGTTGAAATGTGGGTTTCCACAAAAAATCTGAACCCTCCACCCCTCCAAAAATATTTGCTTTGTTCAACCTTCTTTAATTATTCACCCACAGAAAACTGATACCCCCCCCTCATTTTTGTTTTGCTTCCTTTTTCTACTCTTTTTGTTTCCCCCACTGGAAAAGGGGGAAGGGAAAAAGGAAGAGAAATGTGGGGAAAAACCCCAAAATACTAAAAACCAAACACTATTTTTTTAATTTTTGTTGACTCAAAAACCAAATTGTTTTATTGAAAGGAACAGAGATTTTCTGTGAATTTTTTCATTTTGGTTGGAAAATGTGGACTGCCTTTAGACTCAGTTAGCACTTGCTCATGATACCTTCCTGTCTGAAGGTTGTCACACTTTGTGACCAGAATGAGAACCAGAATCAGAGTCTATTCCATAGCACGGCCTAAACTCTCCCTAATTTTAATAAGGACTACTTGCAGGATATTCTCTTAGACTTTTCTGGCTTTTTAATCCACATCTGCCAGTTCTAAGGATCCAGCCACCCAGTGCATGGAACTGCTATGGACTTCCTTGGGAGTGCTGCACCTACAACATCTGCAGAATCGAACCATGAACCTCGATGTTGTTTTAAATATAAGGTCTTGATCTGTCAGCAGCTCTAAGATGACTGCCATCAAAGTGTCAATATTTCCCTTACAATTAATGCATCATGAATCAAATTCATTCCACCTGCGGAGCTGATATCTGCTCTCGTTGAACCTCTCCTATGCCAGACTGGCTGGAAGGCCACTATGGCACCCCGCAGAGGTTAGATAAGGTTGAGGGGGTACCCTAACGTGAGCTTAGCTGCCAGGGGCTGTTTGGCAGCCAGGAATAGCCTAGACATAGTGTCATCCCACCCATGTCCTTTTTATCCTCCAACATGGTCTGTGCACTGGGAGATCCTGTTGAGGGGGAGTAGAACTGGCTATGCCAATGCTACAATTTAGGGAACTCCACTTACATAAAGAGGGAATGCCCTGGGCAGGGGGGCTAATAATCCCTTGATGCTCGCTCCAGGGAACTGTGGGGCATTGATGACCTAGGCCCAATGTTGGTTTGTCAGTTTCAGGGCCCAGGTCAGCTTCCAATATCGCCAGTGGCACCTTGGGAGCTGGAGCTGGCATGAAGGGAAGAAGTTTAATACCCGAGTGTCTGAAAAACCAAGAGGCATTTATATATTTACTAGCCCATCAAAGAGTTAATGTAGCTGGTAGTAGATGTGTCAGCGGCACCAGGATTAGGGGAAATATTCATTGTAATTGCTCCTCACTGCAGCCTCATTTCGGGAAGAAAAGGAGATTGAAATAAACTGCTCTTGTAAGAGGCTATTCAGTGGGAGCGAAAGAGCTAATTTTGTGAGAGAAGTAGCTGTCTCATCACTAGACTTTTTGTGTTTTATTTTGTCTTGGCTTTTTTATTCCTCTTCTTCCCACCCACCCCCCTCCGGCCCCTTCCCCAAGTTTGGCAGAAGCAACGAAAAATTCCCAGCTCAGTTCCTTCTGGAATAAGCATGTCGGCTCTACCTGAGCTACGTATATTCATCTCAGAGCTTTGGAAGGGATGAAAACTATAGTCGCCTCCGGAGACAGTGACAATAACTACACTCTGTCTTGCCAGTTATCAGCAAGAGATGTCACTGTTCAATGTCCTTTAAGTTTCAAGGATAAACAATATCTTCAAAAAGTAATGGGGTAGCCCCCATCTCATCTCTCCTGTAATTCAGACAGATAGCTAGACAGACAGAGATCGCTAGACACAACTTACATGGCCCTGGTGACCATCACATAAACAACACTTCCCAAATTGTAGTATGAACTGCAAATTATCTCAATTGGCTTGATGCTGTATTCTTGGAAGTCACTAAGACCCAGATCCTCCAAAGGAATTTAGGTGCCTCCTAGTGAATTCAATAGGAGCTAGACACCTAACCACCTTTGGAGGATCTGGACCTAAGATGTGCTCATACCATCACAGTAACTAGCAGACTTGAGGCCTCTAGTAAAACACATGCTTAAGTGCAGCATGAGGTTAAGTGCTTTCCTGAATAGGTGTGGACTTCAGCACAGGCTTCTGTCTTTTCTTGAATCTAGACCTGTGTGAATAATTCACAGGGAATAAATTCACCTGGCAGATTCTTTTCCTTTTTGTGATTTTTTTAAATTGAAGTAAGTACAGACACTCCGTGAAAAATGGGAATTGCAAAGCAGCCCTTAACAGAGTTCAGTGTGGAGTCTAGGGAGGAATGCAGAGCCGATAAATTTTAATTAGAAGATTATACTAATAAGGAGAGAAAATAGCAACATTTAGGCCCCGATCCTGCAAACACTTTAGCACATGCTATGAGCTCCTTGCCCCATTGAACTCACAGTGCAGTTCAACATATGTATGCAGGATCTGGGCCTTATTGATTTATATGGACTGAGTATTTCACATAAACTTGATTTAAAAGATTGAGACTGCAGACTCCCACTCTGCTCATGAAATGTCCCTGGGCGGATCACACGGTTTCCTCAAATGTATTTATCATTTAAACGACAATTTGCTGTGTCGTCCCCCTTCCCCCCATGCCGCCCCCCCCCCCCCCCCCCCCCCCCCGAGTATGGGCTGAGCCAGATTGATTGCTTGATTGAAGCAGATTGCTCAGTACCTTGCAAGACTGAACCCTAAATTCATTAGCTCCTTTAAGAGTTGCTAGGATTTAAATTCTCTGTAATGGTAAGACAATTATATCTGCACATTGTTAATCAATTCATATATCTAACTTCACAAGGCCGTGATCAGAATGGTGAAATATCCATGCTTTGAACTCTATTGGTCAGATTTTTTAATTACACTGGGCTCTTCCACACCACTTTTCCAGTGTAAAGGGGTCTTAAAATGGGAGTAAATTACCCTTTTACTCTGAGGTCCTTCATACTTCCAGAGCTAGAATAAATAAAAATTGGGCCTTATATTTTCTTTAGTATAACTGTGCAGCAGCTGAAGACTCTAACACCAGCCAGCATTGTATTAGACTAACAGCAAACATTTATTCCTCTCAACTAGGTGCGCATATACCAGTCTCAAAACAGCACCTTTCATTCTTTTCCATCTAGAAATGAATTGCAGGTGTATTGTTATTAAATGGCTATTATTTTACAGCACACATGCATGCAGCTCTTGTTGAAGTCAAAGGGAACCTGAGGTCTGCATCCAAGGGCAGAATTTCACTCCAAAAGACTCAGGGCAAATTGATGCCGATGTGCATTTACTAATGGGATTGACAAGGTCATAAATTATAGAAAATTTTGGCCTCCATTTTCACAGTGAGGCTGCAATTTTTTAATGGCTTCCCCAGAGAGATTCCTCACCGTCTGGAGATATTTAAACAATTACCTGATGTGAGGGATGGTGTAGTGCTGTTAACATACTGCATCAGTAACTTGGTTTTAACTTAACCTTAGGGGAGATGCAGAGTCACATTCTGTACTAACTCACACTCTGTGCAATCCCACTGAGCTCAATACAGTTGCATGGGAAGACGGAGGACAGAAGTTGGCCTGTAACAGCTACTTTTGGGGATTTGGGAAGAGCTGTGAGAAACTCAGCCCTTTGATTCCTAGGACAGTGGTTCTCAAACTAGGGCCACCGCTTGTTCAGGGAAAGCCCCTGGCGGGCCGGGTCGATTTGTTTACCTGCTGTGTCCGCAGGTTCGGCCGATTGCAGCTCCCACTGGCCGCGGTTCGCCGCTCTAGGCCAATGGGGGCTGCAGGAAGTGGCGCGGGCCGAGGGACGTGCTGTCTGCCCTTCCTGCAGCTCCCATTGGCCTGGAGCGGTGAACCGCGGCCAGTGGGAGCCGTGATTGGCCGAACCTGCGGATGCGGCAGGTAAACAAACTGGTTCAACCCACCAGGGGCTTTCCCTGAACAAGCGGCGGCCCTAGTTTGAGAACCACTGTCCTAAGGGACCAAGTGACCCCATTTTCTTGGTTTCAGTTCAGGCATGTTCACACCCATCTACGCTTTGCTTTGAGTTTCAGGTTCAAACAACCCTAAAAACTCTCAACAAAATTCAGCCGGTGCGGCTCGGTTTTGCTCAGGATCAGAATTCTGCCCAGGAGCACTTGGAACTTGGCAAGTTTGGAATGAACCTGATGTGGTTTCAGGTTTAGTGAAGGGAGCTGTGAATAGCTCTAGATTCATGCTCTAACCCTTCCATCACTGCAGTCACAATAGCATCTCAGACAACTTTCTGACATAGGCCCCGATTCAGCAAGGCACCTGGGCACATACTGGATTATAAGCACATGGGTGACCCCACTGAAGTCAGTGGAACTGCTTACACGCTGAAAGTTAGGCTTGCGCTTAAATGCTGAATCAAGGCCATAGGGATTGCTTAAATTGTGGAAGGGTTGTTGGGGTTTCCTACCTTGTTTGCTACACATGGGACCTGATCCAGAGCCTATTCAAGTCAATGGGAGTCTTTCCATCTCCTTCAGTGGACTTTGGATTGGGCCCATGGTGAACAAGTTTAGGCACATATGTGTGTGTTGTCACCAAGACTAAGCAATGCCTCCCTCCCCATGTACAGTTTCACATGCAAGTTATTCCTATTGTTAGGAGGAATACAAGGTGTGAGGGAGGGGGCGGTGTGCAGGGCTTGTCTTAACCAAGAGATGAGTACACCACCATGCTCTCTTTGCAGCGGATTGGTACATCCAAGTGGGAGTTGGTTACTTCCGTTTCCAGGCGCCAGCCAGAATTTAGATGCATTTTTTTAATGTAAAATGGTTGCAACACAACTGTAGCAAGACCAATTTATTGCAAAGATTAAGGGGGTTGCCATGTTTCTCACTCTTCTTACAGGGACACTGGGCCTCATTCTACTGTCAGTTACACCAGTTCAATTCCAGAGTAACTGAGGGCAGCATTTAGCCCGCAGCCAATCAGATCGCACATGCTGGGCGGTATGATTACAACACCATTACATGATTGACCAGAATTGATGATTGACCAAAGTTAGCAAAGCTTCTAGCGCATCTTGGACACTGCATAAAGAAGAACCACCCCCAGTTCCTACAGTAAAAAAAACTGCAAATTGAAAGCAATATGGTTGCAACAGTATTATGTTGTTCCAAATTCCCCCAATACATCTGCAGACAAAAAAGGGAAGAAAATCAATTATGAAGCAGTCCTCAAGCCCTTAGAAAGCTTGTTTACCAAGCCATGGTATTCACAGCCCAAGTCAATGAAAGGAGGATGCCAAAAGCACAAAATTATGATGTGTCAGTTTATCTGCCCAGCAAACAGCTGCATGTAATGGGCACTCCAAGCAGAGAACACCCAGATTTCAGAGCCTGAAATGAGAGCAAACAAGGAACAGCAGAAACACAGACATTGAAATGTGTTAACAAGTGAGAGGAATCTGTCAAACCATACCACAGTCAGATATTCAAACTGGTGAAAACAAGTCCCGAGAAGGATTGGAGAGGGAGAAAAGCAAAGTTGCAGAAGCTCTATGGGAGCTTTTAGGGGATTAGAAAAAATGAGTGAGGGCTGAATTGTTACATTTGGGTGACTAAGGTTGGTTGGTTCACCATGCATTTAGTGTGTGGAGTGATTTTCCAAAGGTGCTGAGTGATGAGAGCTGTGGCTGCTCAGGCATTCTGAAAACGACCTCACCTATTATTTTAGGTGGTGACATATGGATTTCGACATTTCACTTTCGACAGCCGAGTTGGAAGATTGTCGCCTAAGATTTAGCGAGTCCAGAGTTCTACTCTCAGGTGCCCCTCTCGCTCCAGGAAGCAAGATCACAGCATCCCATTCATTTCTCTGGCACCTCCGCCAGGTCCCCATCCGTCTCTAACTAGGACTCATTTGCTTTCCTGTTTTTCAGAATGTTGCCCTGGATTTGCGGCAGCCTGTGCTCCTGGCTGTACATCCCTCAGCTCTTTTACTGAACCCAGATGTCTGGATGCCTATCCAAAGCTTTTTCTAATTACTATATCTGGAAAAGGGCAAATATAGTACTTATGTATAAAAAGGGGAACAAGGACAACCTACAGAGTTACAGACCACTCGGCTTAATTTAGGTACCAAGAAAGCTAATGGAGCAGATAATCAAACAATCAATTTATAAGCACCTAGAAGATAATAAGGTAGTAAGTAACAGTCAACATGAATTTGTCAAGAACTAATCATGTCAAACCAACCTATTATCCTTCTTCAAAAGGAAAACAAGGGGGGCAAGCAGTAGATATGGCATATCTTGACTGTAGCAAGGTTTTTGATAGTGTTTCACATGACCTTCTCATAAGCAAACTAAATACAGCCTAGACAAACCTACTAAAAAGTGCATGTACAACTGGTTGGAAAACCATACTCAGAGAGTAGTTATCAATGGTTCACAGTCATGATGGAAGGGCATATTGAGTGGGGTCCCACAGGGATCCGTCCTGGGTTTGGTTCTATTTAATAGCTTCATAAATGATTTGGATAATGGCACAGAGAGTACAGTTATAAAGTTTGAGGCAATATAAAGCCGGGAGGGATTGGAAGCGCTTTGGAGGATAGGATTACACCTGAAAATGATCTTGACAAACTGGAGAAATGAAATAAACAGGATGAAATTCAGTAAACACAAATGAAAAGTACTCCACTTAGGAAGGAACAATCAATTGCACAAGTACAAAATGGGAAATGACTGCCTAGGAAGGAGTACTGCAGAAAAGGATCTGGGGGTTAGAGTGGATCACAAACTAAATATGAGTCAAAGATGCAATACTGTTGCAAAAAAGCAAACATGGTCCTGGGTTGTATTAGCAGAAGTGTTGTAAGAAAGACACAAGAAGTAATTCTTCCACTCTTCTCAGCACTGATAAGGCCTTGACTGGCACTCTCTGTCCAATTCTGGGCACCCAATTTCGTGAAAGATGTGGACAAATTGGAGAAAGTCCAGAGAAGAGCAACAAAAATCATTAAAGGTCTAGAAAACATGACCTACAAGGAAAAGATTGAAAAAAATGTGTTTGTTTAGTCTGGAAAAGAGAAGACTGAAAGGGGACATTGGAACAGTCTTCAAACACATAAAAAGATTGTTATAAAGAGGAAGGTGATAAATTGTTCTCCTTACCCACTGAGGACAAGACAAGAAGTACATGAGCTTAAATTGTAGCAAGGGTGATTCAGGTTAGACATTAGGAAAAACTTCCTAACTGTAAGGGTAGTTAAACATTGGAACAAATTTCCTAGGGAGGCTGTGGAATCTTCTTCATTGGAGGTTTTTAAGAACAAGTTAGAGAAACACCTGTCAGAGTTTGTCTAGATAATACTTAGTCCTGCCTAAGTGTAGGGGCCTGGACTAGATGACCCACTGAAGTCCCTTCCAGTCCTATATTTCTATGATTCTATGCTTTAGTCAAACCCACATTATTGGGCTCAGTATAGGAGTAACTGGATGAAATTTAATGGTCTAGATATAAAGTCAGACTAGATGAGCTAATGGTTTATTTTGGTCTTAAACTCTATGAACGTTTAGTCCAGATATCTGACCTGAATAGATCCAGAGGAAATATACTGAAAACGAGTTTTCCGAATTGTGATCTTGCTGGCACAACAAATTTTAAATTCTCATTCAGTTGTTATGTACAATTTGCTCTTCTCTGTTTACTGAGACACCAACATTAATATTTTTCTTCCTGTCTTCCTGGCACCCATACAATAAAAATCAATGTTCTACTTAGGGAAATTGTTCAGCAGGTATTAATTTTGCTACATACAGCTCCATATCAATTTTGTGCTTTTTCAGTTGCAAATTGAAATCCAGTTGTAAAGAGTTACTGCTGTAATCAGAGTTAAGTCTACTGAGTTCTTGAAAAAAAAAAGAATTGAATTACAATAATACAAACACAAATGCATAAAGTGCTGAATGCAAAATTGGAGAGGGTGTGGAGAGAGACAAAATCAAACTAATACTGTATTAAGGCTGCTCATTTTCCAGTTTGGCTCTTTGTCATGTAAACCATACTGTGCTAGAAGAGAGGCATGAGCTGTAACGTAATCATTATTGAGCACAGCCAACAGGCCTAAGCCAAAGCTCACTGAAGTCAGTAGAAGTATTTCTGCTGAGTTCAATGAACTTTGTTTCTGACCCAATGGAAACAGTACACATAATTGTCAGACCCCCTAGTGGAGCTGCTCCTTCAAGGATGCTCACCATGGCTGCTGTGTTTGGGTCCTAAGACTGGATCTGTGGACTTTTAGGATCACTTTTGGCCTGGGTAGGCTCAAAGCACTCTCTCCTTCTTTGGCGTCGAGGCTTACTCCTTGGACATAGACTGGTAGCTTTTCTCAGAAGTGGGACCTCACTGTCCAAGTGCCCTAGACTCCCAGACTAGTGCTGACTTCCCCTATGACTTTGCAGTATCTTTAACACACCCACCCTTTCCCAGAACTTCACCGTTGTGGGCACTCTGGTTTATAGTTTACCCCTTCAAGGTCATAGGATAGTTGAAGCACATAACACACAGACTTTTCAGCAGGATTTCTAAAACAGTCACTCTTTAGACAGCCCAAGACATATGGAGATCCATGCAAAACAAGAAACACCCCCACACAATTTCCTGCCTCAATTTTCCCACCATTCTTGAGAGTGTTCTTTGTGATTTGGTCAGAGTGCTCTAGGGAGTCCAGGATCCTTCCTCTTTCTGTTCTCCTCCTGTGCAAGCTTGCCTTCTGGTTCTGGTCTCTCCTCTATAATAGCTAGTGAGAGACCCTTCCCTTTAGAGACTTCCACTCACCCCCTTCCCCCCCGCCAGGTGAACTCCCTGGTCAGCCTCAACCCCCATTTCAGGTGATCAGAATTCCCTGTCAGGGGGTCTGTTGCCTGGTCACCACACATCTGGAGTCTGGATTTGAGAAACTGCTTTTCCCTGGCACTAGCCAGCTCTTTGTTCAAGGGTGCTTCAATCCGAATGGACAGTTATCAAGTTTTAATGACCCTTTGTTGCCAGTCCTCTGCTAGGTGCAAGAATTTCTCCTGACACCTCCTGTGTGCTTCAGCTCAATATGAAGGTTTCAGAGCCCAGGTGAAGGCCTCATTGGCTCTTCAAGCTCTTTATGGTCAAATTGGTACTCAGAAAACAAAATGGAGTTTGTAATTTGATATAGATACATACAGAGAGTTCATGATGTCAAACAGAATTCATTCCTTGTGCATAGGAATGTCCCTCCAAACTTTCACAGTAGAATAATAGAATCATAGACTTTAAGGTCAGAAGGGACCATTATGATCGTCTAGTCTGACCTCCTGCACAATGCAGGCCACAGAATCTCACCCACCCACTCCTGTATCAAACCCCTAACCTATGTCTGAGCTACTGAAGTCCTCAAATCGTGGTTTAAAGACTTCAAGGTGCAGAGAATCCTCCAGCAAGTGACCTGTTCCTCACGCTGCAGAGGAAGGCGAAAAACCCCCAGGGCCTCTGCCAATCTGCCCTGGAGGAAAATTCCTTCCCGACCCCAAATATGTCGATCAGCTAAACCTTGAGCATGTGGGCAAGACTCACCAGCCAGACACCCAGGAAAGAATTCTCTGTAGTAACTCAGATCCCACCCCATCTAAACTCCCATCAGAGACCATTGGGCATATTTACCACTAATAGTCAAAGATCAACTAATTGCCAAAATTAGGCTATCCCTTCATACCATCCCCTCCATAAGCTTATCAAGCTTAGTCTTGAAGCCAGATATGTCTTTTGCCCCCACTGCTCCCCTTGGAAGGCTGTTCCAGAACTTCACTCCTCTGATGGTTAGAAACCTTCATCTAATTTCAAGTCTAAACTTCCTGATGGCCAATTTATATCCATTTGTTCTTGTGTCCACATTGGTACTGAGCTTAAATAATTCCTCTCCCTCTCTGGTATTTATTCCTCTGATATATTTATAGAGAGCAATCATATCTCCCCTCAGACTTCTTTTGGTTAGGCTAAACAAGCCAAGCTCCTTGAGTCTCCTTTCATAAGACAGGTTTTCCATTCCTCGGATCATCCTAGTAGCCCATCTCTGTACCTGTTCCAGTTTGAATTCATCCTTCTTAAACATGGGAGACCAGAACTGCACACAGTATTCCAGATGAGGTCTCACCAGTGCCTTGTATAACGGTACTAACACCTCCTTATCTCTACTGGAAATACCTCACCTGATGCATCCCAAGACCGCATTAGCTTTTTTCAAGGCCATATCACATTGGCAGCTCATAGTTATCCTGTGATCAACCAATACTCCGAGGTCCTTCTCCTCCTCTGCTACTTCCAACTGATGCGTCCCCAGCTTATAACAAAAATTCTTGTTATTAATCCCTAATGCATCACCTTACACTTTTCAATATTAAATTTCATCCTATTACTATTACTCCAGTTTACAAGGTCATCCAGATCTTCCTGTATGATATCCTGGTCCTTCTCTGTATTGGCAATACCTTCTAGCTTTGTGTCATCTGCAAACTTTATTAGCACATTCCCACTTTTTGTGCCAAGGTCAGTAATAAAAAGATTAAATAAGATTGGTCCCAAAACCGATTCCTGAGGAACTCCACTAGAAACCTCCCTCCAGCCTGACAATTCACCTTTCAGTACGACCTGTTGTCGTCTCCCCTTTAACCAGTTCCTTATCCACCTTTCAATTTTCATATTGATCCCCATCTTTTCCAATTTAGCTAATAATTCCCCATGTGGAACCATATCAAATGCCTTACTGAAATCGAGGTAAATTAGATCCACTGCATTTTCTTTGTCTAAAAAATCTTTTACCTTCTCAAAGAAGGAGATCAGGTTGGTTTGGCATGATCTACCTTTTGTAAAACCATGTTGTATTTTGTCCCAATTACCACTGACCTCAATGTCTTTAACTACTTTCTCCTTCAAATTTTTTTCCAAGACCTTACATACTACAGATTTCAAACTAACAGGCCTGTAGTTACCCAGATCATGTTTTTTTCCTTTCTTAAAAATAGGAACTATGTTAGCAATTCTCCAGTCATACAGTACAACTCCTGAATTTACAGATTCATTAAAAATTCTTACTAAGGGGCTTGCAATTTCATGTGCCAGTTCCTTTGATATTCTTGGATGAAGATTATCTTGGCCCCCCGATTTCGTCCCATTAAGCTGTTCGAGTTTGGCTTCTACCTCGGATGTGGTAATATCTACCTGCATATCTTCATTCCCATTTGTCATCCTACCATTATCCCTAAGCTCCTCATTAGCCTCATTAAAGACTGAGGCAAAGTATTTGTTTAGATATTGGGCCATGCCTAGATTATCCTTAACCGCCACTCCATCCTCAGTGTTTAGCGGTCCCACTTCTTCTTTCTTTGTTTTCTTCTTATTTATATGGCTATAGAACCTTTTACTATTGGTTTTAATTCCCTTTGCAAAGTCCAACTCTACATGGCTTTTGGCCTTTCCCACTTTATCCCTACATGTTCAGACCTCAATAAGGTAGCTTTCCTTGCTGATCACTCCCATCTTCCACTCCTTGTAGGCTTTCTGCTTTTTCTTAATCACCTCTCTGAGATGCTTGCTCATCCAGCTTGTTCTACAATTCCTGCCTATGAATTCCCCCCCCCCTATTATTACTACTAGCACTTGTCCTCCAGTCTATATCTGGGAAGTTAAAGTCTCCCATGATCACACAATTCCCATTAGTATTTACTTCATTAAAAACATCAAAGAGGTCTCTAGCCATATCCAAATCAGATCCCAGTGGTCTATAGCACACCCCAAGCACTATCCCAGGGAAAGCTCTAGTAGCTTTCTCCCCCAATGTGATTTTTGCCCAGACAGACTCTGTCTTATCCATTCCATCACTTCTTATTTCTTTACAGTCTACCTCATCATTGATATACAATGCTACTCCACCGCCTTTGCCTTTATTTCTGTCTTTTCTAAACAGCACATACCCTTCAATACCTGTACTCCAGTCATGACTACTATTCCACCATGTTTCTGTTATCCCTATAATATCTGGTTTCACTTCCTGCACCAGTAGCTCTAGTTCCTCCATTTTGTTATCTAGGCTCCTTGCATTGGTGTACAAACATCTTAATTTTTGCTGTTTGGCTTTGCTCAAATTCTTTACCCAATTAGGCACAGACATTCTACCGCCAGTATCACCTATTAGACTACCCTTCCTCCTTATGTCCATTCTCCTACCCACAGCTGAATCCTTTCTTGCTTCGTTTTCTTCCCACTCAATGTTAAAATCCGGCATGGAGATTACCTGGACATCTCCCAACCATCTCCCCCCAATTCTTAGTTTAAAGCTCTCTTAATCAGTTGTGCCAGCCTCCATCCTTGAAGTCTATTTCCCTCCCTACTTAAGTGAAGTCCATCCCGAGAGAACAGTCCTCTGTCCATGAATGCCTCCCAGTGGCCATACATCCCAAAGTCCTCCTTATAGCACCACTGCCTGAGCCATCTGTTGAACATCATAATCTTGTCACACCTTTGTTGCCCTTCTCTAGGAACAGGCAGAATCCCACAGAAGATGACTTGAGCCTCAATTTCCTTAAGCTTCTTCCCCAGTCTGGTATAGTCTCCCTTGATACATTCCAGTGAGAATCTAGCCGTATCATTTGTTCCCACATGAAGGACAATCAGCGGATTCTTTCCCGCTCCCATTAGGATCCTCTTCAGCCTCAGGTCCACATCCCGTATCTTAGCACCCGTCAGACAGCACACCCTTCTCTTCTCTGGATCAGCTCTGGTTACAGGCCTGTCTATTCTTCTCAGTAAGGAGTCTACAATCATGTAGACCTGCCTTTTCCTGGTGATGGTGCGATTCTCCTGTCTATCCCCTGTTCCCTCTGGTTGCAAGTCCTCTCGATTCCTATTCTCCCTTGAAATCCTCCACGACCCATCCCGTATCCTCCTGGGGCTCATATTTGGTGTTGTTATCTCCATTGACTCTTCCTCTCTTCCTATAGGACTAGCTGCTCTTCTCTTCTTCCTTGCCCTCTCACCTTCAGCGACCACCTGCTGTGCCCCTTCTTCATTTTCCAACTCCAAAAACCTGTTCCTGAGCTCTATTTCTCCTTCACTGGCCCATCTTTTCTTCTGCCCGGTTCTCTTAGTCACATGCCTCCTCTGTCCACTTTCCTCAGCCAGCAGTCTCCCCTCAGAGTTCTTTGGTCCTGCTTCCATCTGCAAGTCTGAGCTTTTCCCTTCACATTCCTCATGTCTTTGCTCCATCATCTGCTTGAACCCACTTCTAAACTCAACCAGAGTTTCCACCTGCATCTCCAATCCTCAGATCTTTTCTTCCATCAGCTCTATCAGGCGGCACTTCATGCAGACGAAACTCTTTTCAGGTACCCCCTCCAGGATCATGTACATGCCGCAGCTTCCACATCCAGTCATCTTCATTGTGTCTTCCACTGCTTGGGACACTACCACTGCTGCCTCTGTATCTGTCATAGCCTTCTCACCTAAGTCCTGTTAGTCCGGGAAACACAAACCAAACTACAACACCACCACCCACAGCAAAACAAACCCCCCAACGAGCACCAAAACACTGCCAGACCACCACACACTCCCTTCACCAGCCTGTTTGTTCCTCTGCCTGCCTCTTAGTCTTCCCCCCAAACTCCCCTTGCAAACTCCCACTCAAACTCCCCTGTTCACAGTTCTGTTTGCTGGCTCCTGCGCCACTGTGGCTGTCTGTACATAGTAGAGTTCACAGTCCCTGACCCAAGAGTCTTACAGTCCAAGGGTTATCATGGCTGTGAATGAACTCGAGGGAGTGTTTAAGAAGCCATATCTTGCCCCCTGAAGAAGGGGCTGTGACATTCTGCACCCCAAAGCACCCCATGTTTACCATGGTGATGCAAGTATGATATGTTTTGTACAAATTATGCCTTGTAAGGTATCATTCTAAAAGTATTGATCTGTTCAACATTAATATCCTGTTTGATTGTATGTGCTCCCATTGTATAAAAAGTTATGACGTTTTGCTATGTGTGTGTTACTGAAAGAAGTTTTGGAGTTGAAAACACCCACAATTAGCCTTTCAGTTGCAACAATGAAGAAGCTAGACTTTGCTAATGGCCCACCAACAAAGAAAATGGACCATGGAAAGGTCCTCACCTGGGAATGCTTCAGCAAGCCTATTAATAATGGCTGCTAGGACTCAGCAAGGCATGCAAGAGCATGTGACCAGATCACATGATACTGAACTCCATTTTTTTACCTGTATTTTTCCACAAACTGGGCTGGGAACGTGGCTTGGAACAAAGGCATTCCCGCCATATGGAGAGACTATAAAAGATGGGGAGTGATATCCTGACTTAAGCTCTCTCCCCACACAAGAGAACACTTGGAAACATCTATGGAAGAAAGACTGAACTGGGGGAAGTGCTGGTCCCAGGCTAAAGGGATTTCTAACCTGAGTATGGAAGCTTAATGGACTGCTTGTACTATCTAACAGGGTGAGACACTGTTTGATTCAAATCCTGTGTAGTATATTAGGCTTAGATTGCATTTTTGTTTATTTACTAGGTAATCTGCTTTGATCTGTTTGCTATCACTTATAATCACTTAACATCTCTCTTTCTGTAGTTAATCAACTTGTTTTGTTTTATCTTAACCAGTGTGTTTTTGAGTGAAGTGTTAGGAAAAATCTCAGCTCAATTAACAAAGGCTTGTTGCGTATCTTCCCCACATCGACGGGGGAGTGGACTAATTTAATGAGCTTGCACCATACAGATCCCTGTGCAGTGCAAGATGGCATAATTCTGGGTTTGTACTTCAGTAGGGATGTAAAGCTGGGGAGCTGGGAAATTGGCTGGGGCCTCCATTGTTAGTCCATGAGTGGCTTAGGTAAAGCACTCAGGTAACTCAGTTGGGTGTGTGACGCCACCTGCTGTTGTGTTGGGTGATAACAGGGCCTGGAGGGGCTGGCTTGATATCACCAGCAGAGCAGTGTGGGAGGCCAACCCAGCTGGATGGGTTCCAATGGCTTTCAGGCTGTACCCTGGGGACACATCCGGTTACAGGGGACATCCACAGCATGTCTGGGAAATGCAGAGAATGACAGGAGAAAGCAGGACCATGTCTCAGAGCAAGAGTGAGTATGTGGAGCATATTTTAAGCTGTGACAGGAGACTACAGATTCACTCACAGTTCCTCTCCTCCTGGGAACAAGGAACCAGAGAAGGATCAGACAGTTCCTCTGCTCACATAACAGTCCTCTCCTTTCTTGGTCTCCCGCATGGTGTTTTCCCCATGCATTGCCAAATTAGGGTGAATTTTTACAGGACTGGCAAAAGGCACACCCCTGACAGAAGGGTGACCCTCCTTTTAAATGTCAAGTGTCTGCTCCAAAGCATGGGGACACTACAGCTTCCCGACAAAATGGTTGTAAGAATTTTTTTAAATGGGCATAAAAAGGTATTTTCCCTAATCTCATTCCCAGGAACAGTTGAACCATTTCTCCTAAAATTAAAAATAAATAAATAGATCGCCTGAGGCAGATGCTTGGCATGGAAAATTTTAGTCTGGACAGTTGGAGTTTAGAAAAGATATAAGCAACTGAAAACAGGGTCTTATAATGGTCAATATTAGTCAACCTTAACTACAGGCAGTACTACCAGTTCTGCCTATCATATCCCGATAGCCTGTTCTTTTCTAATTAGAGCAATAATGTGTGTGTGTGTGTGTGTGTGTGTGTGTGTGTGTATGCATAGATAGAATCCATCAGTAAAGGGGTTAAAAAAAAGAAAGGGTCTCTTCTGTGTCAGATACAGCAGTGACCCACATTTTGGAGCTATGAATGATTCCCTTTTACCACCGAATCCGTCCTTATCTTTAGGGTCAGTGCTTTGAGGAAGTTGCTCCCTGATTGTATATGTACAGTATTGAAAGTAGAATGAAAGTAACTCTAATGCCCTGGCTTTTACAGTGAGGTGTTGATTTGATAGACAGTGAATGTGGCACAGAAAATGTATTTAAGACTATAGTATGCACACGATTATTTTCTCTGTCAGCTGCAGACCGTGGCAAACTAAGAGTATTTTATTCCTAACCGACAGGAGAAATCTCCAGGCATGAAAACCCCATGGATTTTGCAGCCTTTTACAGATTTTGCTGTTTTTTCAAAATTTGAGCTTTCATTAGGGCCCAAAACACAGCTGCCAGGTACTCATTAACCTGTTTAATTTCCTCTGCAGAACACAGACGAAAGCAAAAGAGCATCAGTCAAGGTGAAAATTCTTGATCATTCATCTAAATGGTGCTAGCTTTAAAACCTGGCATTGACCATTTAAATGTTAAAAGATTGGAGCCCATTCGTCTGTGTAAGTGGAACTTGGCTTCCACGATTGAAAATGAATAACAAGTTACTTCTGTTAGCCTACAAGACACTTATTTACAAACAAAACACAAAGGATGGTACACTAGGACTAAGCACTAACTGGTTAATTGCCACCACAATTAAGGATAGATTTAGACAGAGATGTAGAATTATGGATCTATTATTCTAATATAGTGTAGATATTTTCACAACTAATAACAAGAACACTTTTCATTTATATAGCCCCCAAGCACTTTACAATCTATGTACCTGTATCACACCAGGTAAATGTGTGATGTCTCCTTCTCTAGCGGTTGATTTACACAGAGGATAGGAATGTACTGCTACTAACTCGTAGTTACTCCTTTTGCATGAGTGATGCAGACTTGTACTTCACAGTTCAAGGTTCTGGATTCAATCCTTGCCAATGGCTGTCACCGTGCATAATTATAAACTGGTCTGTGAGCATCACATGCCTAGTAGAAGCTTCCCCTGATGAGGAAGTATTGTCAAAGTGTGGGTCACATTCCCCTATAGCAGTGGTTCTCCACACTTGTGGGCTGCATATGCAGCTCTCTAAGTGTTATGTGGGCCACACAATATATCTACTATTTGTATGGCCCTGAGGATGCCACATGGGCCACAGCTATGTGCTGATTGGGCCGCAAGTGGTGGAGAACCACTGCCCTATAGTGTATAATTCACATAGAGGAAAATAGCCTATTACTGCTACTCACTAATGGAGCTACTCCTTTATTGCGCGTGAGAGAGGCCTATGTTTTGGTGCTGGGCTCAATCCCTCCCCCACAACTTGTCCCCTATTGACAACATGTAGAGAGTCATTGCATAGACATTGTGTGTGTGTGTGATATATATACAATAATTAGTGATGAATGACCCTCTAAAGGTTAAATAGCATCTCAAATACAGGATGTTTATCCCAACTACGCAATTCTCTTGTGGGAACCCCCCCTTATCAGATCACAAACCCCACTCTCTCTAATTAAATCAACAGGCCTCTCTATCACCGACTTGCTGATGACTTCTTGTCTTGGTGACCTGCTACACCCCATCCATATCTAGGCTGGCATTTGGAAAGACTACCTTCCACACTGGGGTCATCGGAAAGTGCCTGGTGTATATACAATCCCCTCTGGATTCTTCAGGTGGGACCACTATCCAACAAGATCCTCCTTGCCAAGATCTTCTGTGGGAGGGAGGGAGGTTGCTGGCCATCCCAACCCCTGGTGCTGAAGCAGTGCAATAAAGAAGCCTCTCAGTCGCTCTGCCTCTTTATGCGTTAACATCCCCATAGAGTTCGGTGTGCCCAACAGTGCACTGGAAATCCTGTTCCAGCTCAGGCTGGTACCGTTAGAACATAGATCACAAACATTATTTGTGTAAAAAACGCCCCCCCCCCAAAAATGTGAATGAGAGACATGACCTGGAACGTGAGGATGAGGAATTTAAACTTTGTACAGCAAGGGGATGCTCCTGAAGGATCTGGTGGAATGGGTTGACCCAGCTGGAGTGACAGGAGGGGAGAAGGCTCTTAGCATCAGTGCTTCTAGATAGACTGGAGGACCCGCAATTAGTAACGTTTCATTGATTCATGCGGAGCCAGGCATCTACATGAATAGGATAAAGATTTATTTTGGGGCAAGGGGTAATTTTCCTTCCCCTAAAGAGCAGCTAGCGACATATCTGCAGTCTACCCACTGTGTCATAACATAATTATAATTACTGCAATTCTGGGATATGCTTATACAAGCAGATGAAGTTCTCTTCAAAGCTTTGTCTCCAGATGCCACAAGCAGTGATGGGTCATGGTAAGCACATATCATTTTGGGAACACCATAGGAGCATCCTGCATCCTGCCTATCAGATTCTCCTTATCACCTTTCAATAAAAGCAAGGAGAAAGCCTGCTGATCCCTGCTGTGCTTTTTATTAATTATTGTTATTATTTACTATTAGGCACAATTTCTAATATGGAAAAAAAGCAATAACTTTCCCTGAATCAAGTCCAGAAATGCATTTTATTATACTGTAAATAAAGATTTCTCTTGTACATGGCAGTGCATTAAAATGATGTAATTACCTTGTACCATAAGGGAAGCAGTGGAGTTCACATCTTCTGTACAAAGACCCACATCTTCCCTGCTCTTCCAGGAGGGCAATTGGCTCCTGACATTCTGGAATTGCTGCTATTTGGCAGTGCGGGACAGCAAAATACAAGGAGGATACATACCTTGTCAGCAGGAGCGCCACCAGCTGTTCTGCCGCCCTAGGTGGCGGAAGGTCCTGCCCCGAAATGCCGCCCCCCACAGAGGCAGCGGAAGGTCCCGCCGCCAAAATACCACCGCGGTCGCCACCCCCACAAATTGTAGCGCCCTAGGCGACCGCCTAATGGGTTGTGCCGGCCCTGCTTGTCAGGATTACTTCTTCTCGCTCCTCTGTCCCCACTCTGGTCTCTCTGAGTGCACTCCCTCAGGTGATAGGCTCCTGGAATCTCACAATTCTCCCACTCATAGACCAGAATCGGGGTACAATACCTCCTCTGACTGGATTTCCTCCCTTCAGGAGCTTAGGACCAGTGTTATGTAGTGACCAACAGCCTTCTTAAAACAAGGAGCTTTATTTAGCAAAGGGAGCCGAGCACTAGAGAAAATTATTTAAAAACAAATGACAGCCTACCTCCATCTCTAGACTCATCCAAAATTATCCTTCATTACCAGCTAAATCAGATGGGATTATCTCTTGTGTTACAGGAACTGTATAGACCCAACTTACACTCTTTCAGCAAGCCCCGGAGTTCTTGGGACCCAGCCTGGGCTCCATTTGCCATCCGGTTATGCCCAGTCCATTCCCCTCCTTTCCCGGATACTCCCCTTTCTCAAAGCCCCATCCCCACATGTGCCTGAGGCTTGTCTTCATGGTGCATGAGTCCACACCAGCTGGGCTGTAAATTCAAGGGTGCAGTAGTGTGCTGTGCACTAACTGGCCTGTGTGGACCTTGCAGGTGTGCACTAAAAGTTCACGAGGGCATATAGTCCCGAACATATTGCTCAAAAAGCATTTGTTACGGGTCCTAGGTGTGAGGTCTTCCTTTTGCCAGTTGACAAGACAGGCCATCTAAGATAATGCCTCTGTGGTGGTTGCTCCACTTTTTGGCAGTTAGACTTACTCATCTTCATGGCTTTCAATCATAGGCCTTGTGTCTATGGGGGCTGTGTGGTGAAAATGTCCGCTCCCCCGGGCATTCTAATGCACTAACTCAGGAGTCTTGTTCAAAGACCATATTTTGGAGGACAGAACAATGTCTGTTACCAACCATGCCTCACATCCGTCACATCCTCTTGCCCATTATAGAGCTGCCCAGTTCTGTGAGGGCTCCAGCATGTCCACTTTTGGTCAATAGGGATAGCACCAAAGGATCTGTCTCTGCCTCGATTCTTTAGTTCTAACCCTCCATTTAAGAGGAAAATGAGGGCCGCAGCGGTGCTGGAGTAGTAGCTCCCCTCACACACAACACTCTGGGAGTGCAGATTCCCTGGCGTTACTCTGGCCAGGCACGGGAAAAACAATTTGAGCCAAAACAAACATGGATACAGGATCTTTTACACTTGTCCAAGACAGGAAAATCATCCTTGTTTTTTCCATTCTTTAGCAGTTCAAAGAACATTGTGTCAAGGAGCACAGGACAATACACAGCCCAATTGCAGCTTCACTGCGTGGTAGTCCCAGGAGCATCTTTGGAGCCATCAAGACAACTATGCCGGATTCAGCCCATTGAGTTGCTTTAGCCTGGTCACATTGCATTAGCCATGTCACTTAAGATATTGCAACAGGGCAGACAAGATCTGATGGTTTGTGTCACAGGGCAGAGCTGGAAGAAAATTGTTCCTTGAAAACAAGGATTTTTCCCCCCTCTCTTTTTAAATAAGTTCAACGGAAATATTGTTCCCGTATCTAGCACCTTTTTTCCTGGGGATTTCTATGGCACTTGTCAAGTGCATCCATCAAGTAATCACTTCATTCATTCATTAAGTGCAACCACCTTGGATGGTGGTAGACCGCAAACAGCAACACTGCACAACTGTTTGGGGTTGAGGAGGGAATTCTGGGCCAAAGGTGCCAGGGCCACCATCTATGCTTACCACAAGCCACTACGGGACAGAACAGAGATGCCCTTGGGTTTTTTTAAGACCTCATCCAAAAGTCCTGCTTGCAGTAAACTGCATGAAACTTGCTTTTCTCCAGCACTTCAGAGCTAAATGAAAGCCTGCTGTTGTTCACACCTTTGCTTCCATGGGATCTAGGTGTTTTAAACCTGATGTTAAGAACATCAAGCCTTTACCTCACCCCAACATCTTGCAGGATAACTTCTTAAATTAAGCTCATTAGTGTTCACAGGACCAATTTTCAAACCAAGGTACCTGCATCTGGACACCTAAATCCATATGTAAGCACAGTGCTGAACATCTGCAGCTCCATAGAAAATCAATGGGAGCTGCTGGGTGCTCAGTGCTTCTATAAATCAGACCACTTATTTAGTTGCCTAAATATGGATTTAACTGTTCAACTTTCGACACTTAGGTTTTAAAATTTCCCGGTATTTTCAGACACCTAAATGCCCATTTATTCAAATGTTGGTTGATCTCAGACATCTTGTGGCCAATAATAGTAATAATAGTGCATAAAATTAAACCTGTGCATAAATCCTTGCAGAACCAGAGCCTTAGGATAGGTCTACACTGGGGGGGGGGGTCGACCTAAGATACGCAACTTCAGCTACGCGAATAGCGTAGCTGAAGTCGGCGTATCTTAGGTCGATTTACCTGGCCGTGAGGATGGCAGCGAGTTGACTGCTGCAGCTCCCCCGTCGACTCCGCTTCCACCTCTCGCCGCGGTGGAGTTCTAGAGTCGACGGCAGAGTGATCGGGGATCGATTTTATCGTGTCTACACTAGACGCGATAAATCAATCCCCGATAGATCGATAGACATACCGTCAGACTGATAAACCCTTTGGGCAGGAAGCATATTTTAGTTAGGTGCATACAGCACCTTACACAATGGGGCTCTGACCCCAGACTAGAGCCTCTAGTGGCTACCTACCACCATACAAATAATAAATAACAATATAACCATTGTACAGACAGAGAGGGACTCCGCTTCTTTGTTTTCCAAGTATATGAGGCGTCTGTCCTGCCTGAGAGCAGTGACCATAAGAGTTTAAGACTCACATCTGCTCAATGTTAGAAAAGGTGTGAGCTGGAACTGCTGTAAGGAAGTTTTGCTCTATGAACATAACCAACTGGCCAAAATCAGGAATAGAGTCTGGAGGAGTTGTAAATAACCGGGGGTGAACATTACCAAAAATACTCCCTCCCCCCAAAATAGAAAAGCATCAAGATTTCCATCTTAAATTACCAACATATTCCAGAGAGCTACCCACCTACCAAGTATAAACAACAACAAAAAGTGAAGCAACTGAACAGTCAGAAAATGTCTGAAATGATTAAGAGCCAACATCTACCAAGGAAAAAAGATGTAGCTTTTCTTTTCTCCCTCCCTTTCTCCTAAAGAGACACAATGACAAGGTTGTCACTGCCTCTGTTGCTTTGAGGACACTTGAATTGTTATGACGAGAGCCGTGCGACTGGAAACCACTCATTTAAAAGGGTGTCAGGAAGAACACATGGGAGGGGATCTCAATGTTCTATCCAGGAAAGAGATGCTTCTTCACCGATTTTGTTCTGTTCTCTGTTGTCTCTCTCAGTCCAGCCCCTCCTGGTGCATTGCTGCTGTGCTCATGCTATTATAAATAAAATGTAAGCCTAGGAGGGAAAGGGTGTTTCCTTCCTGTCATCTCGGATTTGTGTCGTGGCTGGTACCACCTTGATAGATAGTGACAGTTCTGCACTGGGATTTGGCAGAGACTTCGACTTTCCTACTGAACCCCCGCCCAAAATAAAATTAAATTGAAAGGAAAAATCAGATTTTCCAGCTTTTGTTTGAATTTTCTTGTGCAACAGAAAACGACGGCGCAAAACAACACGAGAGATCCTGACGAGGCAGACGCTTCTCACTCTTGCTTAACAATCGGGGCACGTTTGCCAAGCTGACAGAGCTGTGAGCATCTCCACTCATCTGTTCCAGCTGGAAGAACCAGGGTTTGACTCCCGGAGAAGGCTTGCTGACCTCCCTCACACCCAATTGATTTGGGAGCATTTGAGAACTGGAACATGTCGATAAAAGATCTCTCTGCCATGTGAAGAATATGTCACATGTGCTACTTCCCACACTCCTGTTCTCAGTGGTAAGGACTTGGTCAAATTAACACGGGTGATGGCTCATCAGTGACCTTCCAGTCAGGATCCGGCAAAGCCAGGGGCACTAGAACGCTTTTTATAGTGGGGGTGCTGAAATCCAGCTAATGAAACTGTAGAACTGTGGTCCCCAAACTTTTTACCTCGCGTCTTCCCTTACCCCTGTCCGTGCCCCCTCCCTGTCCCCCAGAGCTGGGGCCAGGAGCAGGGCTGTGGCTTAGGGAGGGGGGCACATGGACAGGGGTAAGGGGGCTGGGGCCACAGCTGGGGGTGGGTTTGGGACCAGCAGCCAGGATCTCGGGCATGGGGCCTAGGGTGACCAGACAACAAGTGTGAGAAATTGGGACAGGGGATGGAGGGTAATAGGCACCTATATAAGAAAAAACCCCAAATACAACTCTACCCTGATATAACGCTGTCCTTGGGAGCCAAAAACTGTTACTGCATTATAGGTGAAACCGCGTTATATTGAACTTGCGTTGATCCACCGGAGTGCGCAGCCCCACGCCCCCCGGAGCACTGCTTTACCACGTTATATCCGAATTCGTGTTATATCGGGTCACGTTATATCGGGGTAGAGGTGTATTGGGACTGTCCCTATAAAATCAGGACAGCTGGTCACTCTAGCGGGGCCAGGAGTGGAGCCTCGGGCGCAGGGCCGGCAGCCAGGAACCCCCCGCTGCAGCATCCCCTGCGCCCCTAGTTCCCATGCCTATGGACAAAGCTGCCCCCGATTTGTCTTTTGAAATGTGTCACTATAGGAACCTATTTTTTGTCTGTTCTTGAAACCACTGTTCTCTCTCCCCACCATACACACCTTTGTTTTGAATGGGTAAGCACCTGTATTTTGCTAACACTCTCTCTCCTTCCTCTTTCCTGAACACTGAGGGAGTCTGCTTAGCTCTTTCTGTTCTGGTGTTATCAGGGCCAGAGAATTGGTAGCAGGTCTCTTTGCTTAAAACAAACCAAGCACTGGTCAAATCCTGTCCAGTTTGTACTCCACCCTTACTCAGGCAAAATTCCCCACTGGGCCAAATCCTGAGCTCTGTCTCCAGGCAACTCCCATATGGCTGAGAGAGAACGGCGGGTCAGATTGGGCCGGGCACTTATGCAGGTAGGGGTGCAGGGAGGAGTGCACTGGTAGGGTATGAGTCCAGTCCCAATTCCAGTCTCTGCGCTCATGGGAGATGGTCTCATGTACCTTTAATTAACTAGCAATGAAAAGATGCTGGTGTTTTCCCTAGAATTGCAATTGTCCTTCATTGAAGGCTTGCCAGGCTAGTTATCCACCACCATTACCTTTGGCACTAATTAGCCGCCTGGCCCTGAGTTTCGGCAGAGGGCGATGGCTTGGATGGATATGGTGACTGAAGTGACCTTTCACCCCTGAAAGGGTTCCTTCCAAGGTGAGGTTAATGTACACTGAGAGCAGGAGGGCTTGGGGGGTGCTCCAGGGAAGCGCGTGTGACCTACTGTTCAGTGTGTATTATGTGTCCCCCTCTGTGCCCGATCCACAGAGGATGTGACTCTGTTGTAGCAGCAGCTACAAATGTTGGCTCTTTAGCTCAGGCTACAGACTCCCGGTTTTAGCTCTGGATATCCCTGCTGCCGGCCAACGTGGTGGTCGGCTCGGTTGCTGCTGGTGCGACACTCTTATGGAGAAGCAGAGGACGTCAGGCTCCAAGAGCCTTCCTTCCACCCCCTCCCCGAGGATACAAGTAAGTCCCTTTGCTTTGAAAGGGAAGACAAAGGATCCCAAGGGCTGCCAACCTAGCTCCGTTCACCTCCCTTATCTAAATAAATGAACACAGCCGGCCTCGGGAGTGAAAACATTTCCAAAACTGAGTATTGCTTTAAGGATCAGTTTTGCTTAATGGATGGACGTCTGAGATTGTTATGAAGTTTTCATTCGTAAGTTTCACTGGATGATGGTACTGGGGACACTTCCCGAAGTAAACGCAGTCCACATGCTGCAGAAACGATGCGTCATATCAATACAGGGCACAGAGTGAGTTTTTGAATGGAGTATCACTCCTGGGAGGGCAAAGTCTCCTCTCCTTTCAGGTCAGTGTGGTTGCACCAGTGTGACTGAGAGAAGGAAATAGATCTTTGAAACCCCTGCATGGCAGGACGGACCCGGCCCTGTTGTCCAGTGATGTGCAGATTTAAACAATTCCAGCTTTTGGCCATACAAGTGGATGAACTTTAGTGGTGGGCAAAGTGATTCCCATCATTAGACCTTGTACAATCAGATGGGAAAGAACTCGAGAATCCATTTGGAAGAAAAACCCTAATAATAAATGGAGCATCAATGAGGGCAAAATTTGGCCTATCATTAAAAATTCATTATCATTTGCTAGACAGCGTTCAGCAAAACGATGTCTGTCTGATATCTGATTTGCACACAAAGCATCTGGATGGGCTTCAGGCAGATATGTACCTGAAAGCAGATTTATAACAAACTCTCCCGAACCAAGATGTCAAAGATTAGAAGCATTAGCGAGTCTAGCACCACACAGATCACCGTGACCTGTTACTGAAGGAGTGGGAGGGAAAAAAAGAGTGATTATCGGTGGCAGAAACACGTCTGGTGCAGATTACTCAGATGCCAATGTATAGCTAAAAGACCCATGCCACCGCTGTGAAGGAGGCAAAGAGATCCTGAGTTTCTTCTGCCCGGAAGGCAGCAAACTCATGCCCAACAGAGGTAAATCACAGTAGAAGCACAGACTGGAAAATATTTTGGAATTCTCCACAATGAAAGGTGCTGTGTAATTTTTTATACTCCTTTCTAGGATTTGTGAATAGGGCATCTACCGGATTATTTTGATATTAGTCACATGTGGGAACGAAGCTTTACTATATGGTTTAAAATGGCACACATGCATGTTCACATACACATACATACACCCCTCCCCTGCAGAACTGAGCATAGTGTGTTGTTTTTATTCGCCCCTGTTTTGTATTTTAGTGTTAACAACAAATTGACTGTCAATTATTATCATGCTGACAGATTTACCTAAATTACACCTTTAGCCATTTTTATGACAATGCTGACAGCGTTATTACTGAGTGGAAGAGAACACCCTGCTCAACAGTATTTTCTTGTTCTTAGCACAAAACAAAGGCAAAATTTAAAAAAATAATAGAGCTTTTTGCACATCTCTTTGGGTGATGTACTTTTTATGCAAATGCCTTATAGTTTTCTACTGTAATGGTCCCATTAAACTCCTTGAGATTATTTGTAAGAGAAAATGTTACCTTGAGATTAAGACATAAAGTACTAAGTGCATTTTTAGGAACAGAGGAGATTTCTCTGTAAAGAAGTTAATGTTCCAAAGAAAGCTTTGTTTATTCGAAAGGTTTTACGGCTCTGCTGTTTTCTTCACTCAGCACCTTAATTCTCACAAACCATAAGGCTGTCCAGATGTTTAAAATAAAAAGCCCATTTGGGTATTATCAGAGATTACTGAGAAAAGATATACAGACATGATGTTTAGCTTTGCAACATAAAGTCTCAGAGTATATGCTACCCAATAAACCTTATATCCTAGCCCCGCTGAAAGACTAACTCATAAATCATAAAAACTAGACAAAAGTTCCTGAATACAATTTACCTCTAGCCAGCTGCCATTTAAAAAAAAATCTACTTGCCAAAGTGATAATCTTTTCTCACTGAAGTATTATTGGGAAATATGTTTACTAGTGGCAAATATGTCTGTACCCTACCCAGATGCAATTTTCAGATGCTTTTGCTGCTTGTAATGTCTTGAAAATAGGGTTGTCTAGTGTCTGAAATACCTGCATTCTCCTTATTACCTGAACCTTTCATCCACTCTCCTCTAGGGCTACCTAATATGCTCACCATAGCAATTATTGTTCTGCTTCAGCTAGCCTGGCCCACTTGCCGAGTTTCATTTGCTGTCAAACAGTCACAAATTACAGCATTTGCTGAAGACTACCTCTAGTTTAAAGTATCTGTTTGTGCCTGCTGAACTGGAGAACGAACGCGATGATGGATCAATGTGCATTTGCAATAATCCATCACAAGCTGATTCTCTGAAGAATGCAGTACAGCAGTAGTTTTCCCGCATTTCCTTTCATTTTAATTTGCTTCTGCTATTTTTGGAAATTCTTTGCTATATGAGACTTTGTTTTCATGGTAGGGGTTTGCACTCACTTTTCTACCCTGTCCTTGTAGAGATCTTAAAAAGGGAGGGTTTTTTGATTTTGCATAGACAAACTTTTAAGGCCAGCCTGATCTTTAGCTGATATAAATCAGCATTGCTGTGTTGTGGATGCTGTTTTACACCAGCTTATTATCTAGCCCAATATTTCTACAAACCCCAAAGACTTAGGATATATCTACATTACAGCAGCTACAGCAGCCCTGCTGTGGCACTTCAGCGGTGCCACTGTGGTGTAGATGCTTCCTACATCGACGGAGGAGGTTTTTCCATCCATGAAGGTAATCCATCTCTCTGAGAGGCAGTAGCTAAACTGGCAGAAGAACTCTTCCATTGACCTAGCTATGTTTACAGTGAGGGTTAGGTCTACCTAAGTATGCTGCACAGAACGTGAAATTTTTCAGAGCCCTGAGCGATGTAGTCAGGTTGACCTAAATTTTAGGTGTAGACTAGGCCTAGGGCTTTGTCTGGACTAGACATTTTCAACTGTGTTCTAACACATGCCCATTGATTGCCAGTTCGCATGTGATAACTAACACAATTATAAATTCTAATACAGACACTTTTTTTGTTCCTAGTCTCATTCAATCCTAGGCCTAGGATCTAGGGTCTATATTAGAATGGACAGTTCTGTTAGCCATAGACCAGGACGCCATTAGACTAGGCACCGTACAAACACAGAACAAAAAGAAGGTCCCTACTCCAATGGGTTTACCATGTAAATATAAGACAAGAAATAACAGATAGATATACACACAAAGGGGAATAGAAAAAACAGTGAGACAATATTGGTCAGCATGGTAGGCAGCGGTGAGAGGGTATGGACTGCATGTTCATGCATGAACATCTCCTTACCTACTAATGATATCTTGACCAGGCAATTACCCATGCACACAATAGCCAACACGGCTTGCTCCTGGCAGGAATAATCAATGCAGAGGTTGGGACTGACATAATGCTTTTTAGAGCTAGAATACAGGCACATAACGATACAGGCACTTTTGTACAGTATGTTGATAACCCTTTTGCTGCAAGTCATCCCATTTTTTCAGCCCTGAAACACCTGCTTCTGGATTCTCATTCAGCCGCTGAAACTACTGCAGACATCATGAAACAATCAATACAGAGCAACGAGCATATTGCTGCATTTCCTGCTCTGTTGCAGGGGTTCGCGATGCCATAGTTCTCAGATGAGAAACTTGTAACTTAAACACAGGACTCGGTAGGGAAGTTAGTTGACTGACAATTTGCAAAGCCTACATTGGGCTCCATTAAAAGCTGGCACTCAGTAGTTAAATTTGCTGTGGTATTTGCGGTGTCTCCCACTCTAAGTATACGGAATACTGTGGTGTGGTAAGCATCCAGTTCTCAGTGATAACTGCTGTCGATATGTTTTCCATCCTGAGAGTTTTTTGGGGGGCAGGGCGGGTTATGATAGATTTTACTGGGATCACATTCTTGGCCCAGCCAGCTATTAGGTTATTCACAAGAAATGTATACAATTGCCTCATTCGTTCATCCCACTAGCCCTGTGTATTGGGCTCATCACTCATCTGTTTGGCTGCCCTGCAGTGTCTGCTCCCTAAGGGCTCTACAATCCTTGATCCCTGTGTTCAGTGGCAGTACTTTTTCAGCAGCAGTAAATTGAGCTTTGTTCACAAAGCACTCAAGCAAATGCTTAAATTTAAGGAGGTGAATCATAGAATTGAAAGGGACCTCGAGAGGTCATCTAGTCCAGTCCCCTGCATGCAAGGCAGGACTAGGTATTATCTAGACCATCTCTGACAGGTGTTTGTCTAACCTGCTCTTAAAAATCTCCAATGATGGAGATTCCACAACATCCCTAGGCAATTTATTCCAGTGCTTACCCGCTCTGGCAGTTAGGAAGTTTTTCCTAATGTCCCACCTAAACTGCCCTTGCTGCAATTTATGCCCATTGCTTCTTGTCCTATCCTCAGAGGTTAAGAAGAACAATTCTTCTCCATCCTCCTTGTAACAACCTTTTATGTACTTGAAAACTGTTTTCATGTCCCCTCTCGGTCTTCTCTTTTCCAGACTAAACAAACCCATTTTTTTTTTAATCTTCCTGCATAGGTCATGTTTTCTAGACCTTTAATCATTTTTCTTGCTCTTCTCTGGACTTTCTCCAATTTGTCCATATCCTTCCTGAAATGTGGTGCCCAGAACTGGACACAATACTCCAGTTGAGGCCTAATCAGCGCTGAGTAGAGTGGAAGAATTACTTCTTGTGTCTTGCTTACAACACTCTTGCTAGCACATCCCAGAATGATGTTCACTTTTTTGGCAACAGTGTTACACTGTTGACTCATATTTAGCTTGTGTTCCACTATGACCCCCAGATCCTTTTCCGCAGTACTCCTTCCTAGACCATCATTTCCCATTTTGTATGTGAGCAACTGATTGTTCCTTCCTAAGTGGAGTACATTGCATTTGTCCTTATTGAATTTCATCCTATTTACTTCAGACCATTTCTCCAGTTTGTCCAGGTCATTTTGAATTTTAAACATATCCTCCAAAGCACTTGCAACCCCTCCCAGCGTGTGCAAACTTTATAAGTGTACTCTCTATGCCATTATGTAAATCACTGATGAAGATATTGAACAGAACCAGACACAGGACTGATCCCTGCTGGACCCCACTTGTTATGCCCTTTCAGCATGACTGTGAACCACTGATAACTACTCTCTGGGACAGTTTTCCAACCAGTTTTGCATCCACCTTATAGTAATTCCATTTAGGTTGCATTTCCCTAGTTTGTTTATGAAGAATCCCATTGACTTCAAAGGGACAACTCAGATGCTTAAAATTATTATTATTTATTTGTATTACAGCAGTGCCCAGAGGTCCCACCTGAGACCAGAGCTCCTTTTTTGCCAGGTGCTATACAAAGTAAGAGACAGTCCTTGTCCTGAAAAACTCACCATTTGAATAGCTAAGACACATAAAAGGGTGAAATCACTTGCCTGAGGTCACACAGCAAGCCAGAGGCAGAGTCAGGAATAGATCCCTAGACCTTGTCCACACCTATGCTGACTTTGCTATGTTGCTCAGGGATGTAAAAAACTAGCACTCCTGAGAGACGTAGGTAAGCTGACCTAAACTCTGGTGTAGACACCACTAGGTCAATGGACGAATTCTTCTGTTGAACTAGCTCGTGCTTCTTGGTGGGGTAGTTTAACTACAGCGATAGGAAAACCCCTTCCGTCACTGAAACAAGTGTTTACACTACAGCGCTGCAACTGTGCTGCTGTAGCACTTATAGTGTAGACCTACCCCATGTCTCCTGAGTCCCAGTCCAGTACCCTCTGCACTAGATCACACTCCTCCTCAAACAAATGCTACTTAAAAACATGCTTAAGTGCTTTGTGGGATCAGGGCTTTGGTGCACACATACAGATGTGGTCAATTATAAAATGACTTGCCTTGTTGTTCTGATGGTATTCATTATTAGGCATTGAAGAGCCACATAGCTGCCTATCGATCTCATGTAGGTAGTTCTTCATTCAGTGCCCAAGTCCCGCTCACAGCAGATTGTTTATGATCCTACAAATTCTTTAACTAAAATAATTTTGATTGCTTAAAAAATTCAGTAAACCAGTTGAAAACTATGTCAAAATAAACACCTTCTCCATGCTAATGAGGCTTTAATGTTTAATGTTAGCAGTGGGACTCAATATAAATAGTTGGATTCATCCTCCGAGATGTGAACATCATTGTTATTGCGGTATATATAACACCTTACAGAAATATTCTGTGCTCTGCCTGAATGCAGATAACCTCAACTTTCCAGAGCCAACCATGTGAAGAAAGGCAAAACTGTGCCTGTAGATGTTATACATGATAGTAGACATACCAATAGGGTTGACTAGACTGGTGGCCAACTGTGACCAATCTGACCATTGACAAGTATTGCTCTTGTCTTTACTGTTACCTTCCCCACCCATTTGTCTGTTTATCCACCATTTTTTCATCCTCCAAGCTTGTGAACAGTCTAGGGCAGGGACTGTCTTTGTTTGACTCATTTGTACAGCACCTAGTACTGTGGCGTCATGATCCCTGATCACTCTCCAGCCACTACCACAATATTAAATATAATAATAATGGGTGGGTGAAACAACAGTGTGTCCGTGTTTAAGCAGAACTACCTAGACCTGTTGCTTCTGCAAGGCTTCTGGCCCCAGAATCCTTTCTCACAAGACATCCTGTACTTCAGTGTCAAGATGATACAGAGCCGGAGGCATGTGACCATTAGTGAATATTTTTTTTAATAAAAAAAGTTACCTCCAGTGTATTGAACCTCAGAGCTTCAGAGCGAGCTCGGGTGTGAATTTTCAGGGTGTCTTTTGTCCAAACTTGTTTTGTCTCTGCCTAAAATAGAGTTTTTGAAAAAGCAAGTAGATCACTTGCAAGCTAACTCATTGGGGATTCCCTTCTTGTTATTTTCCTGCACTCTGAGTGGAGGCTTCTCCAGCTGGCCCTGCTTGGACAAATGAAAAAATAAAAGCAAAGCAAAATGAATAGACCTGCATCCTAATTCCATGTGCTTTTCCAGATGCTAATTTGACAGAATAGCTCTTCCAGATGAAGAATACAGAGCAGCTGCTCAGGAGCGGCCGGCTATCCATTGGGCATTTGTGCCCATTCCACTGGGGGCCACCAAAGCACAAGCAGCAGCACGTGACTGAATAGTCCAATAGCCACTGTGAACACTGAAGGGTTCATTCAAAAATAGGGTGGATTTACTCATAGATTTTAAGGTCAGAAGGGACCATCACGATCATCCAGTCTGACCTGCACATTGCAGGCCACAGAACCTCACCCAGTCACTCCTGGACTAGACCCCTAATTTCTGGCTAGCTAGCGAGCTAGTGCAGAGCGGCACTTCAAAGACTCAACTGCTGCACAAACTAAAGCCAACTCAGGCCTGCTCAGTATAACAACCCCCGATGGATCTTTTGATCTAAGAGCACAAGTTCCTTCTGCTTGAGCTAAAGGACTAACTCAATTAGTTGGGACCAGTAGAAGACACTTAAATGGTCCTATGTGGACCAGATAGTGCAGAACAAAGGACACACTGTATTGCTACATCAGTTTGCTGTAGACTAGCACAGTCTAACTGTCTCTAAAAACATCTACTACTGCCCACCCTGATCTCTCTAGTGCTGAGTACACTAGCAGCCCTACCGTCTCACAATGGGTATGTTCATTTCATTACTTTCTACCGCACATTTCCCACCAACAGTTTCTTTCTAAACTAATCAGATTTAGGCAATAGAAGAATGGAAAATACCAGCCTACATTAAATATTCAGGACAGAGAACAAGAAGAGAAGTTTCAGAAAGGAAGGTGTAGGAGGTCCAAAAACGGTTCCATTTCTACCTAACACCTACAGAATGCTAAAGTGGGATTTAAAAGAAACAACAATTAAAAATGTCAAAATTATCTCAGAATAACAGATGGGATTTTTTTTTATATATCTACAAATGTATTTAAGGATTAGAATTACTCAAAACCAAAATGTAAGATTAAAAAAAGAGATAAAAATCAAAGATATCATTTAATATTTCCAGAGGATACAGGTTTTACTTATTTATTAATTTATATTTCATACATCGGAAAAATATGCACGCAACCCTTGGAGGGGAACAAATTCCTCTATGTGGCCTGTGTTCCGATAGAAACAGGATAAATTATCTCAACTATAAGAGAAGAAAAAAAAAAGAGACATGATACACTCGAGGCAGCTGTACAAGTCAAGTAAAAGAGAATTATCTCAAAGACTTTGCATTAAGGCTCATAAGTATTTCATCAATTACCAAATCAGTTGACCTGGCTACAACCCAGCTGTCCACTAACCCTGGTTATTAGTGAGATTGATTTGTGCCACATGTGCATGGAAGTTATCAGAACAAATTGTTTCCTGTTCTGTTTTCTCTGGATTTTCTGTTGATGCCAGTACCCTTATCCCCATGTTCTTCCATTAGACCTCTGCTTCAAGAAAGTATGGAACCTTCCTATGATAGAGAAACCTGCTGGCGTTAAAGGATACACACACATACATATATCAGTCACACTTTATATTAAGCATCCAGTTATACAGGGAGCTTGTCTACGTGAACGTTTAGTGCGTGGCAAGCTAGGGTGTGATCTACCGCACACTAGTCTGCCATGGACCAGCTGTCCGTGTGGACCCTGCTGATGCACATTAATGGCTTGTTAATGTGTTTTGATCTAGTCAAAGGGGACTTTGGTTTGCAAAGAATTAAAAATGTTTGTAAGCATGTTACAGACATGAGTGGTATGGGTTATTGATGTTTAAAACATATTAGTAGAAGGTATTCTGGATGGTTATAAGACATGGTAACAATATAGTATAATATAATAGAGTTAAAATGAAAAAGTTGTAATGAAGTGCTTCAATAAGGTTGTTTCAATATTTCCAAAATGAAATTTTTCAGAAATTTCATTTTGTAGGAAATTTTGACTTTTTGTTGCAATTCAGGATGAAAAGACATTTCAAAATGCTGGAAGTTCACATGGAATAGAAATCGAAAGTTTAGACCAGCTCTAGTTACAAGCCATTGTATTGACCTACTGGACTCTATTACAATTGGTTAAACGTTTATTAAAAATATCTATTAACCTTTTCCATTTGCAAACTGAGCCTTTGCATTTTGTGATATTTCTATCTGAGCTTGTCACCTAGGCACCATTTATTATTTTCCTTAGGTCTAATCTATGTGCCTCAGAAGCAGAAAGCAAATCATCTCTTAATCCCTGTTAGGAATTTGCAATGCTTAGTTACAATTTGGGTTGTAGCCTGTGTGGGTTAAATTCGCTGCTGTATAGAGGACCAGCCAAGGGCTATGATATATCTTTTCATTCCCATTTGGGCCCTGTTTTGAGGGCATAGGTGGGAGATAAATGGTGCATATCTGTAATCCTCTGCACAGGGAGGAATGTCAATCTATGTGAATAGAGAGACAAGGTGGGTGAAGTAATAACTTTTACTGGACCAATTTCTTTTGGTGAGAGAGACAAGTTTTTGAGCTTACACAGAGCTCCTGAGCAATGTGTAAACTCAAAAGCATGTCTCTTTCACCAACAGAAATTTGTCCAATAGAAGATATTACTTCACCCACCTTGTCTCTCTAATATCCTGGGACCAACACGGCTACAACAACACTGCATACAACCCACGTGAATAGTTATTAATGGAACTGGACAGAAAAAACTTGTAGGAAAATTCTTTTTGATTAAATTTTTTTGGTTTTCGACCAAAAGTTTTCACTTTATAGGTCTTTGGTTTTCTAATGAAAATGAAAATTTGTCGAGAAAAACAAACATTTTCCATCAAAATTTTTGTTTAGTGGAAAACCCAATTTTCCATTGAAAAATATTTCAGTGGAAAATTTTCAACTGCCTCTAGTTATTATACAATATTTTCTGGGCATGTCTGTTTTTTAAATGTTATTTGGTATGTAATTATATATTGTATTATGTGTATTACAGTAGTCTCTAGAAGTCCTCATCTTGGATGAAGATCCCACTGTGCTGGCAACCATACAACCACAAAACAATACTAGCCCATGTTTCTAGCCACTCACTCCCATTTTTTAAAAAAATTCTTAATTAGGAGAACATCTATCTGGGTCCCGTGTAACCAGGCCAACAACTGTCGTAACTGGTCTCCTGATTCCATTATATATGCAGTGTTGGTATGTTCCCCAAATGAGTTGGACTTTGACACAGTCTGTGTATCTGGTTGACTGTACCCAAGTCCATTACAATGAGTCTGAAAAGATCTGATTCCTGACCTTATTTGGATAAAAACAGGGAGGATAAACACAAAGAAGTTATGTAAAAATGTAAAAATGCCAATTCGGGCTAAACTGTAGCATATTTTACTTATTTCTGTGTAATTCAGCTAACATGATTTGATGCAAGAAAAGGAAATCTAATGTCAGTTAGTATATCTGAACAGTACAGATATAGTGCAATGTGCCAAAAAAAGAACTTTATGGCACTTTCCTAATTAGCTAATTCTGTCTTCATGGATTTGGGCTTTCATTTAAAAAAAAATAAACCAAATGTCAAGCACATATGGGTTGGAAGGAAAACATTCAGAATGTGCCCTAATGTTGTGTTATCCTCCCAGGTCTAAAAACAGACAGACTGTAAGTCTTAGGACTTATCTATATGCAGAGGAGTTGCATTGGCTCAGCTTAAGCTGTGATTTATAATTAATTTAGTTAAACCAGTGCATATGGCTGTATGGACACTTTGATTTTGCTTTCATCCAGGCTTATTTCAGTGTAATTTAAAGACTTGTCTACACACATATTGTGACCAAAATAACTCAATCCAATTTAATTCACACCCTTAGTTATTTCAATGCAACTATGAGTGGGAACATGAGAGCTGGGTGAAAATATTCTTCTCTTTTTTTGGGGTGGAATTGTTTGTTTTGTTTTGATTTGAAAAAAATGAAAATAATCAAAGGAAGGATCTGCTTTTGGAGGAAAATCTTGACTTTTTGTTGAGACAGCAAAAACCCAAAACTTTTCACCCCTAAACTGAAAACTTCTGTTTTCAGCCAAAAGCTTTTTTGGTTTTTGTGTTTTTGACAAAAAGTCACAGTTTTTGAGGGGGAGGAGAAATATATTTTCTGGCCATCTCTAGTGAACACTCATATTTTGGAATAAGAGTCCCTTATTTTGACATAATTTAAATTAATAAAAAATAACCCCTGCTCCTGCCAATATCTTTTCAGAAAAAAAACAATGTTGAAACTTTTTTCAAAGCTTTTTTGAAATGGGACATTTGTCAAAACTGACCTTTCCCCACAGTTTCAGTTTTGATGAATCAACATTTTATGAGAAAAAAACTTTTGGCTGAAAAATTCCCAACCAGCTCTAATAATGACTCTGATCGAGCGAGGTGCGATTACTTAAGCATGTCCTTAGGTCTTAGCTCCAGAGTAGTTCTAATGAAGTCACTGGGATTATTCATTTGTTTTAATTTAGGCACATGCGTACGTATCTCGTTGAATTAAGTCCCATTGGTTAATAATTGTACAATGCTCAGATACTGCAGAGATGATTAAGTAGAAACAGGGCTGCCCAGAGGAGGGGGCAAGTGGGGCAATTTGCCCCAGGCCCCGAGCCCTGCTGGGGCCCCCACGAGAGTTTTTCGGGGCCCCTGGAGCAGGGTCCTTCACTCGCTCCGGGGTCCCTGGAAAACTCTTGCGGGGCCTGGGCCCCCGGAGCTTCTTCCGCTCCAGGTCTTCGGCGGCAGTTCGGCGGCGGGGGGGTCCTTCCGCTCCGGGACCCGCCGCCGAAGAGCCGGGTCTTTGGCGGCAATTCGGCAGTGGGGGCCCCCTGCCGCCAAAGACCCCAGGCCCCCTGAATCCTCTGGGCGGCCCTGAGTAGAAAAAGCCTTCTAGGCTACTCCTATCCTGCTTCCACTGAAAAATCAATGGTACATGTCCAGCTGATTTCACCGGGGGAAGAACAGGGCTTGTGTGCTATTCATTCTATAACTCACTGGTCAGTATGTGTGACAATTACAGCTAGGGTGACCAGACAGCAAGTGTGAAAAATCCGGACAGGGGATGGGGGGTAATAGGGGTCTATATAAGAAAAAGCCCCAAATATTGTGACTGTCCCTATAAAATTGGGACATCTGGTCACCCTAGTTACAACCCCAGGTCCAGAGGCTCTAGCTCCGGCTGCACCAGTTTATGGTTTTACCTCTGATTTAGACCCCAGTATGTTGCCCTACATGGTGGACATCACAGCCCTGGCTAATTATACCCCACACTTGAACTGAGCTGCCAGCCAAGGGGGAGAGGATGGTTGCAGCTACTAGGGGAAGGGGAAGATTGAGCACAGCAGGAAGGGGTAGACATAAAACACTATCTACGGCTAGTATTGATAATGTCTGCACTGTGGAGTCCGCTAATGACCGCACAAAAAGAAATTGTGTTTTAAAAATCTATTGGTGCAGCAGAAAGATTGGGAAGTGAATCTTTAGCCTAATCTATCAGACCGAATAGTGGCAACCCCTGACATGTCAAAAAGTTAATGTCACTTTAATCGGTTGTAATCAGACTAATAAAGGTTATAACCATCGCTTTAGTAGCCAGAGCCGTTCAATAAAGCGATAGCTTTTATTCCTGGGACTGAAGCAGATGTAAAGTAAAATGAGCCTTGCAAAGTGGCAGGCCATTGTTGCAGTGGATGTCAATTGGATTGGATGCCGCACCATTCCAAACAAGTAAAATACAGAGGCTGGGAACGGGACAGTTCTGTGCAATCTGTAACTGGACGGGATGATTCATTCAGGTGGACTCTGAACTGATCCAACGCACATCCCTAGATCTGGGGTCTGATCTACAGCTCACTGAAGTCGGCACAAAGACTCCCATCGACTTCAGTGAGCTGTAGTCCTGAACTTAAAACACTATTTTTACCTTTGCCACTGCATTAAATAGGGACTCTCTTAATAGCACCTTGCGAGGAGTGCCCAAGGCTGCAGCTGCTTTTCCTAATTATTTACACCGTCCTATTAAAACATTAATTCTGACAAGTGTAATGTTTGCTAGGTCTTGAAACTTTCTCATTACATGAACAGAAATTATTTGCTGTCAAGATTTTCCAACACAAAACCGTTAGCTGTTCAACATTTGTCTGCTAACCTACCTGATAAACTGATGACATCTCTCTCATTGTTTATACCACTTGGTCCTCAGAGAGGAGGCCTTGGGGAAGGGCTAAAAGTCATTCGCCAGTTTTTGTTGCAATGAAATCTGGGTACATTTGGAATAAACATGTTTCCTATGTAATAATTCGGACCCAAACCTGTTAGCACTCCATGTTCAGAATTCCCATCGGTTTCCATGGGAATTCCATGCACAGAAAGTTGCTAGGATCTGGCCTTTTATCATTGCATTCTCAATAGTAATGCTAGAGCTGTGCAAAGAACAGAAATTCCATTTTGTGGAGGATTTTGAGACTTCAAAATTTGTTTTCATTCCGATTAGGGATGCAACCCCCAAATTTCAAAATTCTCTGAGAAAGGAAATCTGTTTTAGGTCTAAATGTTTCATTTTGACAAATTTGTTTCACTTTGATTTTGACTTTTTATTTTACCTATACAATAAGATTCCAGGAGTGTCATTTTGTGTGTCACTCTGGTACCTAGAATGCCTGTTGAGTCACTGTGAAGTGATTGAAATAGCTACAAGCATGGGTGAGGGCTCTTTTTGTTCAGAATATGACCAGGTTCAATCATCACTGGGATCTGTGGGCAAATAACATCCTATTGTTAAGTTCTCAGCTATTTTGATTTTACAAATTACACCCATGTATCTATGCCATACCAAGAGTCCTAGACCACTGTGCTGTCAGAGGTAACTCAACCAATCACCACCATTACTCTACAGCAAATTTGCATGAAACAGTTTCATTGGCTATATGAGGGATCCTGCCCAGTGCTGCAGTTCTTCAAAACAACCCGCAAAACAATACAACCAGCTTACACAATAACTCCAAACACACATAGGCCCACACACCAGGAAACACCCCTGATTTGCTGGACAATCAACACAAATCTCCCAGCACAAGGTATGCATTTGTCCACCCTCACTCATACTTATCATAAACCATAAAATGGAGTGGCAAACCGGTGGATCCATCACTAGTAATTTATATAATATAATAGCAAGTTAAAAAAAATGAAACACAAAGTGGTTACAAAAGGAAAAAAATGTTTCATTCTGGAAAGGTCAAAATGTCCCATTTTGACACTGTTGGAACGTTCTTCCCCCGAAATGAAATTTTGGCAAAATCAACAGAGTTTTGAGAAGCATCTCAATTTTGACGGAACTACATTTTCCAACAGAAAATGTTTCCATGGAAGTTTTTCCAACCAGCTTTAGTCAACGTATTTACCTATTATAAGCATGAAAGATCATTCAAGTAAATGCTGTCTGATAAATGTTCTTTTGCACCATCATTTCTATGCCATTGAAAAGCAAAGCCACCCCAGAATAAAGCAAAGGGTGATACCTCTGAAGATGCCTTGAAAGGTCTTGTGAAGGATGGGTAAAAAAAGCCCCATAACGTTACGCTTTTCTTTGATACATACTGGGCACTTCTGGACCACAGCAGTTATGTTTATCCTTGAGCAAAGTTGGAATTATAAAGGTGGATCAGTCCCACATCAATGCATAAAGAAAGTGACAGTGATCCTCTGCTTTTAGAAAGGGCTGTATTGCATGAGAAAACATCAGGGGACTGAAGGCCTTTGAAAGGCAAAAGAGTTCCATTCATTTGAACTTTAGTTTATCTGATAGAAACACTAGCTGTCAGCTATAGTCAGCATCTCTTTCTTCCTTTCAGTGGTTCGGAGACAGGCCTTATTGAGATAAGCCTAAGAAGAGGAAAGGGCAGACAGGCAGTATAAAGCTGAGGTATTGTGTAACATAACAGAAAAGAAGAGCTGGAGAGCTCAGCTGTAAGTCAGCAGTTAATGTTTTCAATACTGTCCTTTTGTACTTAAGTGCCAACCGAAGCGATTTCACTTTAATGACCATTCTGCTTCCAAGACATAAATGGAAGGCCAGGCTTCTGCTTGTGCATTCAGCAAGTCTCAAGTTCAAGCCATGCCTCTGGAGGGCCAAGCTGATCAGATGGAGCTTGCTCCAATGCCTATTAAAGTCAATGGAAGTCTTTCCACTTAAATCAACGGGAGATTTTACACTTACTTGAATGGGTGGAGGATCAGGGAGAATAGAAGGAGGAGGAAAAAATAATATTCTATTCAAGTTCTTATTCCATGGCTATCACTATGGTTTTCAGCACCTTCCAGAAATGCATTAATTAGAAACATGCCCCTCCTCCTAACCATCATCAGAACCAACTATGGAAAATAGCAAAGGAGAAAAGGGGAGGAAATAGTTATCATGAGCCTGTAGATTCTTCCTTTAATTTAGTGATTTTTTTTTTAACAAAAGGGATTTGGAGGGGAGAGAAGAAACCAATATCGCAAAACATGGCTGCAGTGGTATTCTTCCTTAGGCAGGAGCAATAGCTAGACTCCTTCCTGCACCTCTCATTCCTGTGTGTCCAAGTTTAGATCTAACCTATAAACCTGAGCCATCCCTTCAGAAACACAATAGCAAAACAAAATTCTGTGGAAGCTCAGTGTGTGAATTACAATCAAGGCAACCATGTGATCCTATTGTTTCATTCTTCACACTCCTTTCCCTCTACCTTACCCTGGATCAACTACTGTCAGTGGTCATGTTTTGTCTCAGCTCAGGCACTGATCCTGCAAAGACCTACGCAGGTGCTTAAGCATTTTAGTGCTCTCACTGATGTAACATACTAAGCTCTTTTGAAAATCTGGCCTCTGTTGTAGGTGTTGAGCCTTTCGGAAGATTCTGGCCGGGTCCATGTGACTCAGTCTCCCTATCTGTAAAATGGGTGGGGGAGATAATCATTTCTTTCTCTCCTCCTTTGTCAATTTAGAGGTAAGGTCAGGGCCGGCCCTAATGAAAATGGCACCCTGGGGGAACTTCAGCCCCTCCCACAGCTGGGAGCTGGCCCAACTCTCTCATCTCCCTCCGTTGAGCCGGGACACCATGTGGGCCACAGCGCCCCCCCTCAACTTCATCCCCTCCCCCAGCTGGAGCCAACCTGACCCATCCACCCCCTCAGCACAAAGACTGTCTCTTATTCTGTGTATGTTCAGTGGTTAGCACAATGGGGCCCTGATCTTGGTTGTGGGTTTGCGGAGCCACTGCCACATCATTCCTAAAGACAACAGCCCTTTCCCTCTGTTTCAGTAAAGCAGGCAAAAAGGTATCGACTCTTTTCTGTTGCTCTGGTTAGCAGTACATGTAGCACAGACACGGAAATGGTGAAATGAGACAAGGTGCTTCCCTCACTCAGTTTGTCTGTGGGATACAATGACAGCTCAAAGCTTTCAGAAAAGCTGGGGAATAACAAACGATGTTGTGCAGGCAAGACTTTTTCTTCCCCACATTCATTTCCAAGGAAACAGATGCAGGATCACTTGGCAACCTGGCATCAGTCAACATGTTTTGTTTTAAAAGAGTATTTCGTTCATTATGTGGAAAGAGTTTCATTTCTCCACAGATGTGTGGGACTAAGGTTTCATGTGACATCTATTTAATGACAATGCTGGAAAGATTCAGAGGACCTATGGCTGGGGCTTCTCATTATATTCAAGGATTGCACGGAAAGTCAGGGGGAAAGTAACAGAGGCGCATGGACGAGCAACGCTATCAACTAATTAAGCACAGAAGCTGTGCGAACCATTGATGTCTGCTGCTGATTAATGTAAATCTAAATAAAGCCTATCTGAGGAATGAACATGTTTGTTTTCTGTCTTGAGAATTGTTTGATGCTTGCTTTATCCCTGTGTTGTTTTCCTTCCATTTGCTGGTCATTATAACAAATATTAAAATAGTCACTAATGAGGGACTCGGAGGATCAATAATGGAGTATGAAGCTTTTCCACACTAGCCAAGATTTGGTCCAGATCGTTAGGGCCTATGGGTAATTTCTGTCCAGAGGCAGATCGATGGTTTGTGTGAAATGCACTGGTTTCCTCAGTCTAGTTTCTAATGAACAAGTGCCCATAGAATGGTAAGCAGCCTACCTGGGGCAGAATGAACCTCTAGGTAGAGCCGTATGGCACATAGCTGCATCTTCCCAGGACGAGACCCAGGAAAGACTGTGACTCAGAGTATCCAAGTATCAGGCCAAGAGGTTAAGTTTGCATAGAGTCTGAGGCCAGAAGGGACCGTTATATCATCTAATCTGATCTGTAAATCATAGGCCATTCAGTTCCACCTAGTTACCCCTGTATTGAGCCCAATCACTTGTGTTTCGCTCATGCATATCTTCCATTTACTCGTCCAAAGTCACAGAGAGAGGGAGTGGCACAGCAAGGATTGGGTCTTGGGAGCTCCTGGCTCATTTCTGTGCTCAGGTCAGCAGAGCACACTTCTCCCTCTAGCACTCGTCTCATTAAGGACAGAGCTTCTCATCAGAACATTGTCTAGGAGTTGGCTCACCTTCTTCTCAGCTGTTACCCAGGTAATCATCTCTTCTGTGCATGCTGGAAACCGGAGGGCGGCGTATGATGACAAGATCCTTGGGTTTAATGCGCCTGTCTGCCGAGATCATTTCCAGTGAAATGGCACATATGTGGTAATAATCCAGTGTTTCATTTTTGAAATAACTCTTTGGATTGGTTCTTTCCCTTTTTTCCAACAGCATGTTAATTAGTGCTAGCATAATTCCATACACCCCCATTCATACAAGATACATAGGCATAGTATAGAATCAATTCTGGCATAATTTGGATGGAAAGAAGCAGGCTTTCCCATCACATAAGGAAGACAGCTTTCTCCCCGCCACCCCAGGAGCAGAGCAGGCTGCTCCTGTCAGCTCAGGAAGTGCATGACCAAGGCCTGTGGATTCAAATCCCCTCCTGACTAGCAATTAAAATTGCTGGGCTGATCTAACAGTCCCTTTGAGCTTTGACTTTACCATAGAGTGGACAAAAACAGGAGCCATGCATCTGAATTTCCCCCCAAAATAGACAGGAAAAGGAAAAGGTTCAGAAAAGGGCAACACAAATGATTAGGAGAATGGAACGGCTTCCGTATGAGGAGAGATTAATAAGACTGGGACTTTTCAGCTTGGAAAAGAGATGACTAAGGGGGGATATGATTGAGGTCTATAAAATCATGACTGGTGTGGAGAAAGTAAATAAGGAAGTGTTATTTACTTCTTCTCATAACATAAGAACTAGGGATCACCAAATGAAATAAATAGGCAGCAGGTTTAAAATAAACCAAAGGAAGTATTTCTTCACAGAACGCACAGTCAACCTGTGGAACTCCTTGCCAGAGGATGTTGTGAAGGCCAAGACTATAACAGGGTTCAAAAAAGAACTAGGTAAATTCATGGAGGATAGGTCCATCAATGGCTATTAGCCAGGATTGACAGGGATGGTGTCTCCAGCCTCTGTTTGCCAGAAGTTGGGAATGAGCAACAGGGAATGGATCACTTGATGATTACCTGTTCTGTTCATTCCCTCTGGGGCACCTGGCATTGCCCACTGTAAGAAGACAGGATACTGTATGGCCGTTCTTATGTTCTGATGATGCAAAGTAGCTCAGATACTTCATTCATAGTAGGCCAAGATACTGTGATTATGGTCACATTGTACAAGAGAGAGAAATAAAAGAAAACTAAAGAAAGAAAGGAAACCACCCAGATCTGTATTGCCCCTGGCCTGGAGGTGGAAAACCAAAGTGCAGCTGACACTAAAGCAGCACCACTCCCAGTTTCTCTCTATTTTTGCAGTCTTCCTACTAGCACTTGAGTCTGAGAGGGGTACAGATCAGATGGCTCTAAAACTGCAATTGCATCTGTCATTTCTGCCCAGAGACTGAGCGTGACTGGAATGGGGATATCCTCAAAGAGGGACCCTTATAACATTTTTTTTTTAAATTCTCACTTTAATTCCAGGAATCACAAGCTAAAAGCTAGAATACATAGCGCCCGCCCAACCTTTCTGCTATCCCCAATATTAATGTTTATAGAATAATATTTATGATGCTACCTTCATATTGCACCTTTCAGCCAAGATGCTCAATGGGCTTTTCAGACATTAATTTAGTTTCACGATGGCAGCCCTGGGAGTTAGTTATGGCTTCATTTTCAGAGCGATTGAGCACTCACCACTCTCATTTACTTCAGCTGAGGTGGAGGGCTCAGGCCCCGGGAAAATCAGGCCCTACACTCATTGAGTAAACTGTGGCACAGAGAATTGTCTATCACACTTTGAGTCAATGGCAGAGCCATGAATAGAACCCAGGAGTCCTGACACCCAGGCTTCTGCTTTAACTAGTACATTCTCTGGATTAGAAAAGGAACAGAGCAGAAAATCTGAGACGCTAAGGAAGTCACTAACTACAGGATGGGAAGGACAGCGGTATGTGGGGAAAAGGGAAAATTATCATGTCTCACACTCATCTCTTCGAGAAGGAATTCATGGGCACATGATTGGAATGGAGTGGGCACCTGTTTTGGCAATGGGACTGTGGGTGAGCAAAGGGTACGAAACCCAGCTGCACAAGTGTTTACTCTGCAGCCACACTTTTTTATGTATTGTGTAAGTGAGACTTTGACAAGCTCGTATCCCACTGAAGTTTTCCCCCTCGTCACATGGATTAGATAAAGGTAGATACGCTGTATTATTCAAGTGAAATAACGAAAAGATTGGAAGGGTTTTGCAACAGATGGGAGTCTCAGCGCAGATATTTTATGCAGACAGGCGGTGAGATTGGGATCAATGATGCCTAAAGAAGCCCTGAGTAATACAATCAGGATGAAATAAACAAGTGGGATTCACTCATATAGGAAAAATATTTTTCTTTTATATAACAAATGCCTTATTTGGTTTGCAAAGGAAAACAGAGGGCCAATTTTTTGACATACAAAATCTCTAATGTAAGTATTTAGATTCAAAGGTATTTTCTCAGGAGGTAGGTGATGGCATAGTGGGTTATTTGATTAGCATAACCAGATAGCACAGTGATGGGGTCCTTGGGAAAGGTGAACAGTACTACAAATACATAAAATAATAATAAAAGTATCAAGTCTAGAAAGCTGGGTTTAAATCAGGGCTCCCATTGGTGTAAACATGATTAGCCACGAGAAATAATATTCATTTGAGAGGTGAGAAAGAAGATAGGTCTGGTGAAGGAGAGCAAAGGCGGGGGAAAAAGCAATATCTAGAGGACCAGAAATATTTGCAGACAGTGGTCTCACACCAGCAAGTGTGGGCACTACAGTTTCCCCTGTGAATGCAGAGTGCTTCAGCACCTGCTAGTAATGGAGGTTCTACTTCAACTTAAGCGGTAGAGGCTGTCTCTAGAGGTGAAATTGACCCCTGCGCAGGAATCAAGGCCTTTGCGCCACTTAAGCCCTTAGGTGAAATCTTGGCTCTGTTGAAGTCACTGGAAAGTTACCATTCATATCAATAGGGCCAAGATTTCACCCTTAGGGTTCAACTGGTGCATGGATCTTGTGCCATCCCCTGAAGAGGGTAAATGTCACCTTTGGTGAAGGTGGTCCAGTGTTTTATTCCCTATGGCAAATATGAGCGGATATCTCACTACCATGGCATGTGGAGTAGAAATCATTGTATAAGGATCTGAGACCTTGGCTGCAGAGACCAAACGGCGTCCTTCATTTGGCCATTCAGGTGCAGCTCTGGACCACAGAGCTGGGGGTGGGGGAGGCAGACCAGACAGCAGCAAGCGGTGACTTAGAGCAGATTCTGCTTTCTGTGTTATGGAATGCTTGATTATAAATAATGCAATTGTTAAATAAAGGCTCTCATTTCCTTGATGCAACACTCATGATGTCTTGTGCTGTGTGCACCTGTGTACAGTCCTGGAGCATTACATCATGCAGCTTCTCCAGGGCTCCAGATCATATTATGTAATCCTCTGTGGGGCTGCCGACCACTTCCTAGCATACCCCTTAGTGCTGTAGTCAGCCGTTGTTTTATTTTCTGCCCCGAGCAGAGGGACAGCATGTTTTATACAGTTCCTTGGGGCTCTGGACTGGCTTCCAGAGTTTCCCCAGGACGACAGACTGACTAAGGCAATCTCTGTAGCCTCGGGCAGCTTGACAGCAGCAGTTGGGGCTCCGTTTTTGTTGGCTGTGGTTGATACGTTGGTGCTTTTCAGAATGCATATCCTATTTCGAAAGAGGTTCATGCAGAAGTACTGCATGTGAGACGCTGGATTGCCAGCAGTAGAGTCTGAGGGTACACACACACTGCGATAAAAAAAACCCAGGACACAGCAGTTCAGAGCCTGGGACATCTCACTCAGGCTCACAGGGCTCAGGCTGCGGGGTTACATAATTGAAGTGTAGATGTTCAGGCTTAGCCTGGAGCCCGGGGTCTGAGACCCTCCCCCATTATGGCATCTCAGAGTCCGTGCTCCACCCTGAGCCTGAATGTCTACAGTGCAATTTTATCCCCACTGCCTGAGCCCCGTGAGCCTGAATCATTTGGCCTGGGCCAGCTGCAGCTGTGCCACCGGTCATTTTTTGGCAGTATAGATCCTTGAGATTCCTGAGATCCTTGAGTTAGCCAAAGAACCTGGACAATTTCTGCACACTGCCCAACAGAGATCTTTACCCTGCCGTAGAGGGACTATTTTGGGTGGGATGAAGAGGGTAGTTTATGGGTCATACCCATTCGATCCTTGGCCCCTGAATTGAGGCTGCCAATATTGGTTCCAATTACTGCCAAGTTTGATGATCATGATGCTTTTATTTGTTTATTTATTTTGCTGCTGGCCTGTCACATGTCACTGGGTTAAAGCTGCCAACTCATTTCACACTGGCCACTAAACAGCCATCAGATAGAAACAATTTTTGGGACACTCCCAACCTGTTCTGTATTTGAATTGGCAAACAATAGGTCAAAACACCCTTCTTCTATTACAATATATAAAGTCTCCTACCCTGAAGTACAGAGAGAACCATTTCACCTTTAAATAGAGGGGCATCTAGACCAGGTCTACAGTGCTATGGTGCAAACATAAACTCACAAGCACTATGGAAAGTCATAGTTAAGGACAATTAGAAGGAATGGGGCCATTTAAAAGAGAGACGTGAAAGATAAGGATGCTATATAAATATAAAAAAAATTCCATATAATTTTTTTGTTTTTTATTTTGGTTGGTTGCAAGCTTGTTTCTCTCTCACCAACAGAAGTGGGTCACCTCCCCCACCTTGTCTCTCTCTCATTTTGGTTGAGGCACTTTTGTTTCTCAATGAGAAAACTTCAAATACAATGTTGAAATTTATGAAAAAAATCCATTTGTCTTCGGTGAGGAAATAAACCTCCCCCTTACTTTAACACTTCCCTCTTCCCCCATTTTTCTCAGTGGAAAAAAGAGTTTAGAAAGTGAGAGAAAGTGTTGGTTTTCTTTCTCTACCAAAACAAAATTATTTTCAAATGAAAATTTCAAAATAGTTGATTAAAAAAAAACCCTCAACAAAAACATTGATCTGAAAATCTCAAAAAATAATAAAGGAAAAGTTTTCATTTCTTTTTAAACTTTCCATGAACTATATTTAATTTTTTTGCGGGGTAACTCTAATAAAAAATTACTGATAACCATAACAATAGCTGTAACCCTTTGGCCAGGTGTTAAAGGCAGTAGAAAAGGGTGCAAACCATCAATCTTCCATTAGGAGCCTAAATACCTTTGATGATCTGGGCCAAGATCGATAATACTGCTAGGGGCTGACATTAAAATCAATAACACCTGTGACTTGAGCCCCGTCTTAGAACCTTACTCACTTCAGGTTATAGGAAAATGAAATTAAAATCCTATACATTGAAGAGTATTTTACTTCACCTCTTGCAAGGGGCCCTGGAACAGAACTCTTTTGTTTGGGATAAACCATCTAACTAAAGATTACAGAGATATTAAATAAAACTACAAAATGTATCAGAAGCCAGGCAGTCACCACAGGCTCAGTTATTATTCACTGCCTCCTGGACAACTGCTAAAGTACAATGCCCACCCACCTCAATCACACTCACAAGTACAGTCTGGTACCGTGGCAAACAAGTGTGCAGAAACAGTGAAGGCACCACTCAGAATGCTGTGGGCAGCTCTGGTCCATCTCTGTGAGTCCATCCTTGACTGTTCCATTGTTGTATATTCTGTCCAACCATTGCAGCTACTACTTGCTCTGTAGCCCATAGACTTGCGTTTACTATATTCACTGCCTTGCTTTCATTATATTTAGCTGCTTTCATTATATTCAGCTGTAATGCAAGAAACGTACAGTATCCAATATCCTGTAAGACATTAGCTGAAGCATAAGCCAGCATAAGTATGGTTAAGTAGACCATAACCCATGGCATGAATGCACAGTTACCTTTAGATTTTAGGAACTAAGGAGAGTTTGCTCATTGGTAGCAGTTAGAATGTTCCTGTAAGTGCTATCTCAAGGAACATGGAAGTAATAACTGCAAATCCACTTAAGCAGGGTGTGTCAGATATGATCATGAGCTGCTATGGTAGTTACATGTATCAATATACTAACCGCTAGAAGAAGGGCACCTCAGTGTTAGTAGGATGAGGAAATACAAATAAGGAAGTGGGGAAAAACCCCTCCTGAACATGCATTAGGTATAGTGGCGTCAGCGTAATATATTATAAAAGTTGCATCTCAGCCTCGGGCAGTAGGAGAGAGAGATGTGGCTCTTGGGAGGTGCCAGAATGATGGCCACTGGTGATGAGGGGGACAGTGATGGTGATGAGGAAGATTAATGGCTAACATTTCAGGTCAACCTGCAAGGGATGATGCGAGTATATGGATAGAAAGATGTACATTCTGTAGTCTCTCTACCTACCTAACCGAGTTAGAATGTTTGTGACTGTGCTAAATGTATTAATAAACTATTTGTAAATATAGAAGAGTTCCTGTAATGTGAGTGTTGCAACTGTGCACATCGGGGTTCCCAACTATATAGTAATTTTAATAATACTGGGCCTGATCTTGGGACAAGAACCTGTCAACCCTCAAAGTGATATCTTGGAATTCTTCAGTAATCAACATAATTATTATATAATCTATAGATCAGGCTACAGGTCCATTCAGCTCTGGTCTACTACTACTACTAGAGTAAGTCAGCTCCAGTGGGATACTACAGTACAAGATTCTTAGTTGGATCCTCTCTCTCTCTCTCTCTCTCCCAAACAAAATAAAACCTCAGATAATGTTTCTACCATCATTTTCTCCACCTTGGGCTCCATTAGCAAGTCAAAACCCACGGACCATCAGGTCAGGGTGACGCACTTTCCCCGTGGAATAACTCCCATCTATTCATACACTCAGATACCTTCCATGTATATGTAGTTGCAAAACACATTTAATGCAATTCTTGAGACTAGAACATAAAGAAACCCCAAATAATACAACTTTAAGTACTTTATATAACTCTACTGAAGTATATGCAAATTATGCCTGGAAGCAGGTAGGAAGATTCCCTCAATTTTCTCTTTTCACCTATGGAGGGAGCCAGAGAGCTTCTGTTGCAGCAAATCTCCTCGCTCTAAGGCTTACAATAATTACTGACATTAAGAGTGTGATTAGATGTAGTGATGTAGCAGTGTTAATAAAATATCTGATGAAGAACCAGTAGAAAAGAAAGCACCATAACTAATGTTCCCCTGGTATATTTCAAAATTGTATGACATGATTAGTGTAAAGTACATGCTCTGTAGCTATCTAAACTCCAAGCTCATAAAGGTGGGCCCAATACAGAGTACTTAGTAATTAAATGTTCGCTGCTGTGATATTTGGAGTTATGCCAACTTTACACAGCTATGGTTGTGGCCCAGTATCTGTAGTTATAAAAGCAGGACAAAAATTACAAAGGCTATCAGGTAAGACTGGTCAAAAATTTCTGTTATAACCGTTTGTCAATAGGAATTGAGTTTTCAACTAAACATTTTTTTCATGCAACGTGCCTGTTTTCTGAAGAAAATTTTGATTTTTGGTGAGAAACCAAACACCTGAAAAACATAAAAGCTTTTGGCTTTAGTCTGATTTTGAAATGTCAGCACAGCGCCTCATGGGAGTTGTAGTTTGGTTTGGTTTTCCTCATACCCCCATATCCCTCCATGTCAGGATTCACTGATATCTCCCATGACCAGTAATTCTCATTCTCGTACTGAAATGGCTCAGCAAGAGGGAAGCCTGGTGCATCCTGGGTGATAAAGTCACCTTATGATGGATAGGGAGCCTGGCCCATAGAAGAGAATATGATACATCACCTACAACTTCCATGGAGCCTTTTCCTCATTTTCTGATTTAAAAAAACTGGATTTTGATTTTTCACTCAAATTTTCCAATAAAAAAAAACCCACAAACCCACTTTCCAACCAGCTCTGTTATCAGTCCTCATGCTTCCAGGAATAAACTAATCATCAGCTGTCTAATGAAAGAAATTCTATGCTCCCATCATATTATTACACAGTGAGACACCACTTGTTTATGTGATGCCATTTATTATTAAATAAGGTGACTTAATAAATATATTATTAAAATGAGCTGCATTTATTCATGTACAGAATGAAGTGCCCTCAATGGAGTTATGCGAGATTACTGCAGTCGAGGACGTGACCCATAAATGTTAAATCCTCTTGAAATTTTACTGAGCGATTTCAATTGATAACACCCAATGATGGCATATTCCACAGGTTAACTGTGAACTGATTTAATTTTATTTTCATTTTATCTGTTTCAAAATTTGATGCCCTTTCAGGTTTCATTGGCCACCCTCTTTTTACGACAAGGGAATGCGTAAATGCTGTAGCAACCTGCATGGAGCAAACATTTCCTCCTGCAACCTGTGCCCCTCCCTCCAAGTTCTATATAGGTTGGTAGAAATAGTAGTAGCAGTGCTTTTAATTAGCCTCTCATACATATATCCATTTTATCTCCTCTTGCTTTTCTTCCTGACAATCTTCACTACGTGTTTACCTTTCAAAATCAACTCTCCTCCATATGTTAACATGACCACCTCATGTCTCTTCTTTTGGCAGGCAGCAGGTTGTTGTTTATAGCACAACTGAGCTGTAGTTTAGATAGTAATGATGTGAGATAAAGAGCTGATATTGTGAGATAAAGTATCCGGGTTTTTATACATGATGAAAGCTGGAGCGAGATGCCTGAAAGACAGAAAAAACGAGGCACATCCAATCTCTTGTGACTGGCAGGCTTTAATGGGCACTGAAATATTTCCCCCTCAAATTGTTACATTATCTGTGGAATTCTTCTATCATGCTTGCAACAGCAGGGAAAGTTTCAATGAGATTCACTGATCAGAGTGCTTTTAAAAATAATCGTACACAGATTTATACAGCAGCTCTTCCAAGGTTTGCCTGAGTAATGCCTGAGCTAAATGCTAGCTTCTGGTTTCAGCCATTATGCTTTCAAGCAGATATTAACAGCTCATACATTTTTTTAGTCTCCTTGAAGTATTATAAGTGAAAATAATGTCTTTGTTATCCCTAAGGATTTTCTATTTTGTTTTAAAGTGAACAGGATCTTCTTTAAATGGGGGAGCACAAGCTATTATGAACCTGATACAAAGGCCACTGAAGCTGATGGATGTAATTCCAGTGATTTCAAAGGGTTTTGGCCCATTTTCAGAAAGCCATCAGTTGTCAAATGTCAACCCATCACTGTCCTTATTCCAACACAGAATCATAGAATACCAGGGTTGGATAGGACCTCAAGAGGTCATCTAGTACAAGCCCCTGCTAGAGGCCAGCCCCAAATGGCCCCTTCAAATATTGAATTCACAACCCTGGGTTCAGCAGGCCAATGCTCAAACCACTGAGCTATCCCTCCCCCCAAAGCTGATGTCCTACAGCCCAGTGTGAGTGGGTAGTCACAGGAGTGCTCTGAGGTCAATAAAATGGCAAGGTATACTTAAAGTTTAGCACAAGCCAACATTCTCAAGTGCTTTCCAGAACTGGGGTCTGAGATTCAAGCAGGAGTATTTCCTTCTTGTGCTGGTGTAATTCCACTGAAGTCAATGGAGTTACATATTCAGTGAATTTAGCCGCAAGTTCCTTTCCCATATTTCTTTGATCTTCTCATCAAACAGGAAGTTAGATGTTAGAAAATGCTCCTTCCATGCAGAGAGTAAAAGTAGAACATTACACGGAAGAA